>NW_024040707.1:30608223-30768223 GCF_014851395.1 Micropterus salmoides | reverse complement strand
AATAAATAAAAAGCTACAAAAACAAGTACTGCAAAGTCAAGAAACATAAATAAATATAAAAAAGAAAATAAATCTTTTTTCAAATGAGCTGTACAATTTCTGCAGGAATGTACACAGTATACAAAATACTGGACAAGCAATGTGGAGAAATTCACAGTTTGAAGTATAAGAATTTGAAGGTGTCTAGTGCATCTAGCATATCTAGTGCAGCAGATACAGGTAATGGTGTGGCCGTTTTTGCTAAATCTAAGCCATGTAAATTCCCTCAGCCAGGGGTAGATTGGCCCAATAATTCAGGCCAGGAATTTGACACCTTTCCAGCCCACCCTGTTTACGAAAACTACCAGACCGCTAATGCTCTAGGCTAACCCTATTTGTTGCTGTAAGGGGTACCAAACTGGGTATAGGTTTGGCCACTATTCATCTGGGAAGAAAGTTATCCACATTACAAAATACAAACATTTGGGACTGACCATCAAAGTAACCTATCTGAACAGAGTTTTCAAGGTATGCTATGGGTATGGGTAACATTAGGCCTATAATGCAAGTCCAAGAAGTATTCCTATAGCCTACAAAAAATAGCTTGTTTACTATGTTCACTCAGAAAGCAAACTGCACAAAAATAAACACATCCATCTTTCAATAATTTCTACTAGATATATTTCAAGTTTTTTAGCCTATGAAGAAAAGTACCGGCAGAGATTAAGCAGTGTACAGGAGCTGTTGCCATAGTTACTACCCATAGGGCGGTGTTAACTCGCTGAGTGCCTGTCTGCTCACATGAGAAGCGCAGTAAGACCCAGCGGATCCAAATGAGTACACAGGCAGAGAGCGGCTCCCTGAAAAGGGCTTGAGACACTAAATGCTAAAACAGTTCTTAACAACAACTTATTAACGGTCGCTAACGTATAATTGGCAGAGAAACAGAGGGAGAGCCGAGGACACGGTGGATGCGTGGATTCTCCTTCTTGCTATGTTGTTAAACAAAGCTTGCTATATTAACGCTGCCGCTGGTTAGGTTGACAATTAACAGCAGACCAAAATGGCCCTCAAGCTACTGGGAAATCTTCCATTGCAGACTTGCTCCCTCCTTGTTTTTCAACCAACAGGGCTCCAGAAAAACTAGGAGCACTGTAGCACCTAACTGAAAATTTTAGGGGCACAGGCAGAAAATTTAGGACCGCAGACCTTGAATTGACCTGCAAAGCATTTTATCACAATTTCCCCATTTTTACTGATAAATTCTTTGGTAATTAATACAGAAACTATGACGTGTCTTCTTTTCTGTCTTGGTATATTAAGGGGCTGTTGTGCTTCATTAAGGTGTTGTGTTAAACTGTGCGGTGCCAGTTGCCTCAGAAACCTTGGTTATCCCTGCATGTTGTGGACCACATCTAGTGCAGTCTGTGTTGGTGGCTTTGCTAAATCTAAGGCGTGTAAACTCCCTCAGCCAGTGGCGGACTGGCACAATTATACAGGGCAGGGATTTGACTCCATCCCAGGGCATTAGATGTTGCCACTAAGTTCAACTGGGAAGAAAGTTATCCACATTACAAAATAAAAACATTCAGGACTGACCATTAAAGTAGCCTATCTAAATGATAATGGGTGCATTCTCAAAAACTCCCGACAAACAGGCTACACCAATCAATCAAGACTAGAAACAAAAAACAATTAGCCTACACTTTTAAAAAAGAGATTGAGATATACAGAGTTTGCTCAGCAGTTCAAATGATGATGATCTTTATATTCAAGCATCAGTCATATCAAAAGTATCTAAAAGCGTCACACACACACCTTGGGCTGACAGACATCGTGATGTTGAGCAGGCATCGTGATTGTAAAACCCCGTCCCCCAGCAAAAAATAATAATTACATTTTTTTATTTCTTCTGACCGCCATCTAAAAGCAGGTTTTAATCACCACCAACATTATTATTATAAATTTTAAATATGTTTCGTACCTTCCGCGGAATTCTCTTCTCCCCACAGGGAGAACCTCAGGTAAACACCCCGGCTTGCCCCCGCCTCTCTCTGTGTCCCCCCCGCCCATTTGCAGAAGCTACCTAGCCGATCAATCACAGTTCTTGTGGTCTATGTTGCCGTGATGTGTAGTTACATTTTTTGGGACTTGGGTCAGTTGGAGGGGATTTTCTATGAGTATCTGAGAGCAGCACACGCTTTTGAGTCGTTTGAATTAGAATTTTTCTTTGTCAAGCACTTTCAACATCATTACTTTTTAAGTTTTGTTTTACAATAATGAGGTTCTGGCTTCAACAAACTATCAGAATTTAAACCACATCGGCAGATGCAGGACGCAAACTCGTTGTAGACTTTGTGGCTGTATGGGCAGATTCAGATATTCTGTAAAATTTAAAAATGATGTCCGTTCAGGCTTTGTAAACAAGGAGGTGTCAAGTACAACATTACAAAGTCTGTAGCCTGCTTGACACACCTCTGAAATAGCTGTCAGAAACCGTGATTCCCCTAAATGTCGTCTGCCTAGACATACTGGGGAAATGTAAAAGCGTCCGTAGGTTGATGGATGCGGATCAAACACCGGAACGTACACACCGCAGCATGTTTTATTGTGAGCATGTGAAACAGTCGCTTCATAATCAATTTATTGAAGAGGTAAAAAAAAAAATTCTCCTGATGTGGGAGCAAACACGCAACCCTCTAGGTGAGAGTCCTGTGCTTTATGGACTGAGCTAACCAACCACCGTGACATCTGGTTTAAAAATTATGCCTGATATTCTTCAAACATACGTATTCAACGTAGTGATGAGCGTCTACACTGACAGAATTCTGCAAGAATAAGAAGAGCGTGGTGACGAGACACGCTCTATAGTGCTGTTTGTCTGTTTGGGCTACTGTAGAAACATGGCGAAATCCATGTAAGGGGGACCCTCAGTTATGAAAATAGAAATGCCCCATTCTAGGGTAACAAAAACATAACGGTTCATTCTGTAGGCTCTTGATACACCACTGAAAACATAGTTATTGATATAAATATTACACACTGGAACTTTAACCCTTTGAAAATGGGCCGGCCACGGGCGGCCTCGATCTGACCGCGGGAGAATGTTGTTTACATAATAATGTTCAAATCAATCTAAAATAAAAACTACAATAGCTACAGCATTTATTCTTTTTGCAGTGGAAAGATGAGGTTTTTGTCTTTTGCGCCATCATGTTGTCCGCTCGTGATGATATTAAGTTGCTTCTGGTAGAAAATGGAATGAAAACGCTTGGTAAGATTGAGAGAAATACTAAGATTCAGTAGTTTAGTATAGTTAAATATATAGTTAGTTCATGGTTCACACAGAAGGCCTGGGTCTAACATATTTTAGTAGTAGTTGACAGGAACAGCCATGATGACTGCATCAAGCGAACCTACAGCACTTTCACAAAATAAACAGTTTTTGAGACACTGTCTCAAAAACTAAAAAATACACTTCAAATAACTTGTGTGGAGTGTTAAGAACTATTTTGTTCATCTTTCTGTTCTTTTGTGTTTATTTTGTAGAATTTTATGAGAAAACATGCCCGATTGAATTTATTTGAATTTATCAAATAATTTCAATACTTTTATAAATTATTACGGTTTATTGACTTACATAACTTTTTAGCTTAGGTTGTACAGATTTTATGGATATGAAGCATTTGAAGATACTCCAAGAAATGACATCACAATAGCAAAAATACCAGAGTAGGCACTGGCGGACCATTTGTATTGCAGATGTCAAATGGTTAAATTGTAAAACACGGAAACAGAAAATATTTTGGGAAAAAATTTAACAGAATCTGGCAATAGATTAAAATGGATTTCACAGGGCTTTATCCATGGCCTTGTTGCCCAGTATCTGAATGTAGCATAACCGTAGCAAGGTCCATCAAGAGATAGAAACTTTAGCAGTAAAAATGACTAAGAGGAACAGTGAATGTGACAAGCCTAAAGCAGGCAACAAAATTTGTGCGCCACGTCTGCAACACCACGTATCCGTAACACACCCGATCTGCGACACTAGCAGTTTTGGAGGTCTACCACCCCCCCTGAAAAAAATCCTAGGGGAAACACTGCTAAAGCCTCTGCCATACGTTCACAATTTCATCTGTCAATATTAGGCGGTTCCTTCATAATACTGTAATTTCTCCAAAAAGTACAGTATGTGTTCTTTGCTACATCTCAGGCCACACAGGATTTATGAGACAACCCAGACTGTTTTTGTTTTCCTTTGATCTTTGGCATCTTCCTTTGGCAGCTGCACTGTCACACATGTTAGTACCATTGCTTGATTCACTCTGGTGCTAACAATTCCCTTTCCTGGCTAAGGTGAATTAAAATACCTCACCTCCCTGTTGCCACTGGCTCCCAGCCAGCTGAGGGGCCTCTTGGTCTGGATGATGGGGGCTGAAAACCTCTATCTTACCCTGATGGAGTATTAGAAGGTTTCCTTCTAAGGATCGTTTGGATTTACATTAACAAAGTAAGGAATAAAGAAATAACATGGAAATTGAAATTTTGACAAACTTGATATGACATCATGTCATTTTAAATAGTTTTTGTTGATAAAGAACTTTTTAAATAATGATGTAAAGTACTCTGTAATACATTCTCTGAGAAATGTGTTAATATTTCCAAGTTAATATTTCCAATGCCAACATGCTAGAGCAAAAAGCCAAAACAATGAAAAATGTGTCACCAATATTTAACCCTCACTGTAAAAGCAGATGTGTTCATTGTTTACAACTGACAAATTGATTTACCTTCTTGTTTTCGTTACATTTCAAATGTTTCAGCGTTTCCCCTACCATTGTTTCGTCGGGGCGGGGCCGGGTGTTGCGGGGCCGGGCAGGGCGGGCCAGGGCGGGCCAGGCCGGGCCAGGCCAGGCCATGCCGGGCCCCTCCCCTACAAACAAACAAAAAAAAAACCGACGCGAGATAAAGCTGTTTTTACAGTTGTTGCCAGAATTTTGCAATTCATTTGAACTTTAGTTATGCAACGTTGTTTTGGTGTTTAATGTTAAACAAAATGAGGACGGAGCTTAGTGGTTCCTCCGCTCACACACACGCCTTCATATCAAGGAGCTCATCATTTCAACCAAAAGTGCGACCATATCGGCAGATGCAAGACACCGGCTCGTCATAGATTTTGTGGCTGTGTGGGCGGAGTCTACTTCCAGTCAAGCTTTGTAAACAAGGAAGAGCACTGCCCACGTAAGAGCAGTCTCCGTCAGACCCACTTATACCATGTGTTCAGCAGCATGTAGAGGCTGTCAAGTAATAACCTATTTGATATGGGACTAGGGCTGCGCGATATGATGATATATATTGTTTGACGATAGCAAAACGTCTATAGCTGATGACAGAAAAGTGTCTGGAGCTGCTGTGTTGCTCTGGGACCGTCTCGTCCTCTTGTTAGCTTTGCAGCAGCAAGTAGCAACAGTTTGCTAACCCAAAACTTAGCTAACATTAGTTACATTACATGTCATTTTACTGGATTTCTGCAGAATCGCATATGTTACCCCACCTTTATGATACAGAGAAATATCATGAGTTAATGTTGGAAATTTACTCAGTAACAGTAACTCACGATATCTATGATATCTACTCAAAAGATCTATGTTCAATATAATGTTGGTATATATAACATTATTGGGATTTGAAATGACCTATATCAGGATATGAATTTTGTCATATTGCACAGCCCTATATGGGACTATTCACAATACATGTATTGCAACAATGCCGTCATTGCAAATGGCCCCTATTAAATAGTTTTATAATATTTTAATATCCTAGGCCTACATTTATTCTGAATTGTCCCATTAAAAAATTGCACATACATTATTTCTAAATGCATATTGACATGATACAACAAATTAATTGATATTGATTCAATTTGTAATATTTTCTGATTGAAGTGCTGAAATCTTATTCATCCACCACGTGATTACACACTCTGATGACAAAATGAGCTTAAATTGTAAAACAAAAAAATTTCTACAGAAAACACGTAATTTGGGGGTGGAAACCAGATTTCATAGGGTCCAATCAATGGTCCCATTGACCAATATGTGAATGTAGCATAACTGTAGCAAGCTTTTAAATGGTTGAATAACACCATCAGAAATCTGTGGAACTGTTTGTTACAATTTGTGTAGCATTAAGCTCCAGCATTTAGATAAAGTGAAAATGGGAGGTCTGGCTAGAAATGACTGCTGTCTTCCTGGGCAGTGAAATAACAGAAATGCTGGGAACAAGCTTTTTTCCTTATCTTTTAATTCCTTTTAATTTAACTCAAGTGTGTGTGGCGGTGGTAGCCCGGAGGTTAAAGAAGCGAGCTTGTGACCGGGTGGTTGCCAGTTCAATCCTTGTGCTCTCAATGAAACTCCCTGAATATAAAAGTTAAATAAGAACTTTAAAAAAGTGTCACATTATTTTAGTGATATGACCTGACCTGACAGCAAGTCATCTGACATAAGTAAAATTAATTTGTGTGCATTGCATCAAAGAGAATGTATGCATAAAGAAACAATAAAGAAATAATTGATCAACTTCATGAAAATGCTTTGTTCAATAGTTATGTAACAATTTGTGTTGCTAAGTTTGACAGTGTCCATTGAGCAGAGTTTTAAAAAAAAATTAAACTTTCAGTAAGGTAAATACACTGCACACAGGCAAACATAACAGGCTGACCAAGGTGATCAAAACACACCAAAACATGCTACAAACACACTCATGCTGCAAATCTGTGAACACAGTGGGAAGACCGACAGAAAGAAGAAGTCTGAGAAAGTGAGACGGAAAAGCACAGTGACAGAGAAAGAGGGAGTAGTTGATTGTGGGAGAGCCAGGGAGTGAAACTGTAGATAGTGTGGAGAAACAGTGTGGTTACTGTGAAACAGCTGTGTCAGCTTCCAGCATACACACTGAACCAGGGGCATTTCCAGGCTCTTGAAATATTGGGGGCTTAGCCCAGCCCAGAAATCTTTCAAGTAAGTCTATTTAAAGCAACAGTAAATTACACCTACTTGTATCGACCCACAAAAAAACGCATAGCAACTCTATCAACTGTCTCATTTTCTGTTGCTACTTTCTCATGCCGTTTGTCAAACTGAACCATATACCTACTTTACATAAGTCATGGAGCTGCATTTTAATTAATAAATATCATAGGCCATATAAATACATTTCTTATGATTTTTATAATTACAACTGATTATAATTAACACTGATAATATTAATGGGGGGGTTGGGGGTCATCCCCCTGAAAAGATTGTGCTTTTAACATTTAATTTCCTGCATTCTGGTGACTTTTTTTGCACCAATTTACTGAGGAAAGGTCTATATTTATATAAAAGGAAACACATAATGTGACATGTGACAATTCAAAATATAAAAATATAGTGTAATATAATGCAGTAAGGCTTTCAAGTATTATGTATTGATGTCAGATTCTCCTGTAGATCAACTTTTCTCATTTAATTTCATCCCTGCGGAGTCAACATACATGCTGGCTTGACTGAAGTAAAGTCTTTAAATGTGCATGTGGCATCTTTTCACCTCAATGATAAATGTGTTCATTTATAAACTCAGGACTTTAATAGCTCCAGTGTTTCAGTAGGTTTTCTGCTCATATTCAAAACTTTCTGCACATTAACAATCTCTTCCACATATCTGTGTTCTCTGACATTTGCAGAATATTTTGAGACAAAAGTCATAATATTACGAGAATAAAATCACAATCTAATGAGAATGAAGTCATAATATTTTAACAAAATCTACCTGCCCCTCTGCTGTGCATCACCCTGCGTTATTCCTCTGCTGATATGGTACGCCACACACACACACAAGCAGAGGAAACATCCTGCAAGTGACACAATATATTCTTCTATCAATCCAAATCTGACTATTCATTATGCACCATATAATGGATGGATGGTGGATGAGTGAAAGTGAGAGTTGGTAAAAAGGCCACCTGCACTGCTCAGGTCTTATTTTGGAAAGGCAGGGAATGAGTTGAAACAACTGGTGTCAAAACTCCTGTGAAGAGCCAGAGAGATAAGCGCGTCCATGCAGTAAAGATATGACTTGACACAAATACTAGGTGGAAGGAGGTAGCACTGTATTATAATAACTGACATTATTAAAAACACATCAGATATTGTTTTTATAAGAAGCGCAATATTCCTGTTAACCCTCAGACGTCTAAACCATTTTTACCAGTTTTAGGTCCGCCTGGTCTTGTGTAATAGTGCTTGTATAACCTGAACCCTGTAGTGCAAAATGAAGCTGTATCCATTTTTTTTTTCAGGACATTTTTTCTCAGAATTTGTATACTACAGTGATATCACATGAATGTATTAATAGTTATATGACCATAAAGACAAATAAATAAATAAAAACGGAAATTGAATCTCACAGAACTATATCCAAATCATATTGAAAAATTGAATGAACAATAATTTGGGTTGCTCAGAATTGTTTCCCCAAGTCTTGGCAATCAGGGGGGAAAATTAACTGTCTAACCAACACACATCAAAAATTACATTAATTTTTGTTCAGAGAAGTCCTTCCGTTTTTCCTGTTATCCACAACCATATGTGTGTGCCATGCAAGCAGTTCCTTTCTGCAATGAGACAGAGAGCCACAGAGATATATATATATATATATGACACACAAATATAAATATATATCATTTTTTTTAAATGAATAAGTATAATATATATATTCTTATTTTTAGCATTTTTTGGCTGGCTGAGTGATGCTATCTATCACATGCGGTCCTTTTTCATGTCAAGAAGTCAAACAAAACCTCCATCGGCGCTGTAATGTCACAGCAAATAGGCTATCCTGGGACATGAAGCTAATCTGCACAGACAGCTGTTTAATTCACACAAATATCTCGCTGTATATTATTTGACCAGAACAAAGTATTACTTATTTATCAAACGGGTAAGAAGTTCTTCTTCCACATAGGCCTACATTTACTACAATTTTTTTGGATTGCTTACACACTAAAATTAAAAGTAGTACACTATTAACAAAACCTTACACTCAAGAAGCAAAACATCAGCCCATATTTGCACAACTATAAGCACATTGTCAACCTCACACTTGTTGTAAAACTCTATCACACAGTGATTTGCAAAACACTAAACACACTTAACATACATTACACACAAAAATCTATCATGAAGTCACTTCCTTGCAATACCAAAGCACTGACTGTCAAATTACCGCACCGTCCAACCAATTGGTTCAACACAGTCATCAGGTGTGCAAACACTTGTTTGCTTAATTGTAGACACACCAATCAGGTGTATAAGCACTATAAAAAGCAGCAGGTGAGTTCATCGGTCTTCAAGCACAATGGAAAGAATCAGAGAAAGAGTAAGACGAGGAGGAGAACGAGGAGGAGGACAAGGAGGAGGAAGAGGAATCAACAGAGGAAGAGGAAGACAAGAAGGTGCTCAAAGAGGACCGAATCTGACAAATGAGATCCGCGCAACACTGGTTGACCACGTTGTCAACCACGGCCTGACGCTGAGGGAGGCTGGACTGCGAGTACAGCCAAATCTAAGCCAATACACAGTGGCAAGTGTGATAAGAACATTTCGACTGGAAAATAGGTATTGTAAAAATATCATCATATCAAAAACATCTGCACGGTTTCAGTAACTGCTTACAGTACTGTATTCTATGCACTGCACTGCATCAGCACTTCTGTTACCTTTTCCTGTGAAATTACTGTACTATTGTATACTGTTTTTATTTTTCTACATAGGATTGAGGGTCAGGAACGACAAGGGGGAAGGCCTCCTATGTTCATAGAACAGCAAGAGAGGGAAATAGTAAACATGGTTTTGGCCAACAATGCTATAACACTCAATCAGCTCCAAGCTAACATTGTCAATAACCACACCAGTTTCAACGATATCCATCAGGTCTCAACATCAACACTGGCACGCATCCTAAAAAAAAAACATATTCAAATGAAGCAAATTTATCGAGTGCCTTTTGAGCACAATTCCGAGAGGGTGAAACGACTGCGGCATGATTATGCAGAGGTATGTATTCACTTTAGCAGTGTGATCTTGCATACTGTCTCATAATCTTTTACTGTACTGTAATATGTATACTAGATCTACAATGAACTACACAATTTTGCCTGACACTGTTCTTCAGAGAGTTTTACGAATGGATGGAGAGGAGATCCAGCATGAGTTCATTTACGTAGATGAGGCTGGGTTCAACCTGACGAGAACACGAAGGAGGGGAAGAAACATCATTGGCTGTGGAGTGTTTAATTATGCAAAGGATCTGTAGTGTTTTGCTATTTGGGTGTGTGGTTGTGCTAATTGTGTGTAGTGTTTTGAAAACAGGGGCCCTGTTTTGAAAATCGTGCTTAAGCAATCCAAAAAAACCGTAATTTGGCAAACACTATTATGCGGGAAAAAGTCACCTGAAGAAGAATGTTCTTTCTACAACACGAACCCAGACCTCCTGAATGCGAGACGTCTACACTGCCGCTGTACTTCTGTGTAGCTGTGTGCTGCAGAGAGTAATCCACTGTTACTAAGCGTCTCTTTCGTTGTCAACTTCCGTTGTGGTTCACTTCCGTTGTGGTTCACTTCCGTTGTGGCTTTTTGTATTTCCGTTGTGGTTTTTGTATTCGTGTTGTGGCTCTTGTGTTTGTGTTGTGGCTATTGTGTTGTGGCTTGTGTTGTGGCGTATGTGTTTGTGTTGTGGCGTGTGTGTTTGTGTTGTGGCTTTTGTATTTGTATTGTGGCGTTTGTGTTTGTGTTGTGGCTTTTGTATTTGTGTTGTGGCGTGTGTGTTTGTGTTGTGGCGTGTGTGTTTGTGTTGTGGCTTTTGTGTTGTGGCTTTTGTGTTGTGGCTTTTGTGTTTGTGTTGTGGCGTTTGTGTTGTGGCTTTTGTATTTGTGTTGTGGCTTTTGTGTTCGTGTTGTGGTGTTTGTGTGCGTGTTGTGGCTTTTGTATTTGTGTTGTGGCTTTTGTGTTTGTGTTGTGGCTTTTGTGTTCGTGTTGTGGTGTTTGTGTGCGTGTTGTGGCTTTTGTATTTGTATTGTGGCGGTTGTGTTTGTGTTGTGGCTTTTGTGTTCGTGTTGTGGTGTTTGTGTGCGTGTTGTGGCTTTTGTATTTGTGTTGTGGCTTTTGTGTTTGTGTTGTGGTGTTTGTGTGCGTGTTGTGGTGTTTGTGTGCGTGTTGTGGCTTTTGTATTTGTGTTGTGGCGTTTGTGTTTGTGTTGTGGCTGTTGAATTTGGCCTGAGACCTATGGGCCACCGTAATTATTTTATTTATTCCAATTATTCCATTGATTAATAGAATAATCAGATAAGAAATACTTTTGCTTTATTTAAGAACAATAGTAACTAGAAAATGAATTTTGGCTGTTGAAGGGCTTGCACTAAACTGAATTGCTGGCTTGAAAAAAGCTGAATAGTTAAAACATATGAAAGATGTGGAAAGTTTTGTTGAAAAGCTGACACTAAATTGAATTGCTGTCTTAAACAAATTTGAGTAATACAAAGGTATGACAGATGTGAAAGGATTGTTAAGGATTGTTGAAAAGCTGATGCTAAAGTGCATTGTTGGCTTTAATGTGCATGAAGTAGCTGAAGGACTATGACAACTTGGAAACATGGGAAATGTTCTAAATAATATAAATAAGAAAAAAAAAATTTGAATGTAGTTTTTTAAGCTGACATTACAAAGTTGAAGAAATGTGAGAAAGTCCCAAGTGTTGTGAAGATACTTAAGTATGTTTTGTTTGAAGTATTGCACTTCGCTACATTTTCAATCACATCCGTTACTGAGTAAAAGAAAAGTGCAAGGAAAAACTCGCAACACACTCATTAAGGTGCATTAAAAGGTTGAGGGAAAATCAAAGGCTAGATATCATGGCTGAAAATGTATGACGTATTAACTTGGGTGCATTTGTAAATTCCTTGATTTGCTGTAATTGACACTGAAAACTAGAATGACCAGTTCTATTTAGACAATTCATACATCTACCAAAGAACCAAACAAAGCATCTTTTGTTATACGGTCACTACAGACCAGCCAGACAACACCTGGGAGGTATGTGTACGACTTCACTTGTTTTTATAATATAATTTCTGCATGAACTATGACAAGTACTGTGTTCATTATCTTTTCATGTTGATTCAAGTTTTTTTTGACAGTTGTCTGATTTCAACTGACAACCTTGAGACAATGCTGTACTTTCACAAAATATGGTGTTGTCATTTCAGTCAGGGAGGAGGATCCCAAAGAGGACCAGAAAGAATGAGAGGGACACAGCAATAGAAAGGCTTCTCCAAGCCTTGAAGAGGTCTGCTGCACCTGTCCCACCTTCTCTCTCAGAGGATGAACATTTCCTCCTAAACTCGCTTCCTTCCCTGCAGAGATTGCCGGCCCAGCAGAAGGAGTTTGTGAAATTTCAAATTCACAAGCTCATTTATGAAGCTAGCACTGTGGTGCTCAATTTGGAACCTGTAGAATAGGCTGTCGGGGTGATAATGTCTTTTTAATTTATTGTTAATAAGTTTTAAAAAGTATGTTTTATGTTAAAATGTTTCTAATACTTTATATTCCTTATTTACAAAAATACAGTTGACACAATCTTAAGAACATTTGAAAAAGAGAAATTTAGACACTTTCCTCAACTGATCTTTTACAGAACACGATAGCAGATGGCAACATTTTCCATTTATTTTGTTGACAGTTTTAAAATACAGTAGTTTTGAATATTTATTTTAAACCTTAAGAACAAAAGTGTCTGCTTTTATTCATATTGTGTTGTAATACAGTGTAGACATCCCACATTAAAGCTGTATTACTACAATATCATTAAATCACAGACAAAAATAAAAAGACACAATATTATCTGACATGACTATAAATTGATCATTGACCTACTAATTTTTTTGGGTTGATATCCAATATAGCAATACTGCAGGAGGTTTGCTCATTAGTAATGTGTGGGCAGCTCTTAAAAGAAGTGTTTTGGGTGTGCTTGTGCACTATGTGACCATGGGGCAGCTCCCTTTGCAGAGAAGTAGGATGTGAAGGTCTCCTTAACCTTGATAGATTGACAGGTGCTCCGTAGCGGAGACAGAACGCCTGAAGTTGGTGTCCATCCTTGAAATCCACTGTTCAGGTAGCGCTAGGGCTGGGCAATAAAACAATAATGATAATTATCGCAATATAATTTTCCTCTAACAATATAACAAATGTTCAGTATATCCTCAGTAAATGTTTGATTCAATTAATCTGAATCATGAACTAATTTGCACTTAATTATTCATTTTTGTTATAATTATTATTTATTAAGATATTTATTTTGTGAAGGAAAAGGGACTGAAAAAGGATTTACTGATCATATTTGTTGAAAAAAGATTTTATCTGAATGATTTTGAATGTTGTACCTCAGATTTGTTAAGTGATCCACTGTTTGGCGTCAAGTGTTTGTCATGTTCTTACCATAAAGAAAAGTGTCAAACCACAGTTAACTACCTGCTTTCTTCAACTTTCACTCAAGAGAAAAAAAATCTGCCTTTAAACTTGAAAGACGTTTTCAAGAAGTTTTCATCGTGGTAACATTTTTGGTCATATCGGCCAGCCCTAGAGAGCGATGGAAGCGGCAGTCATCCAGACGCGGTTCCTGGAGAGGGCAGTGAAATTCACCGAGCTGTGTGCGCCTCCAGATGATATTATGCACCCAAACAGGATGGTTTCCCAAAGTTTCTATGACTTCTACAACAGGTACAAAGCAGCAACAGTTGGTATTGGTGATTGTTGATGACAGAAAACAACAGCGGAAAGAGAAGTTGTCATTATTTACGCGGAAGCCCCTCCTTCACTCCTCTTTCCCGGAGAAGAGAAGGGAAAAGTCGTGGGTTCACGTACTTTTGCGAATAAAAAGCAGTAAAAATAAAGTGCCAGCGGTCAAACTCGCGCGAGTAATTTGAGGCGATCATTAATTTTGTGTTGTATTTGAACATACCATAAGAGTACCAACTCAAAAAAGTATCGATTTGGCACCAAACTTGTATAAAATCCAAACAATACCCAACCCTAGTATTTTGTTGAGGAAAAGGGAGTGAAAATTTTTTTGTTGTTCTACCTCAGATATGTTAACTGATCCACTGATCCAGTGTTTGTCATGTTCTACCATAAAGAAAAGTTTAAAACCACAATTAACCATTAGGTTTCCGCAACTTTCACTCAGGAGCAAAAATCTTGTGCAAAAAATGCAATGTAATAATTTTTCACTTTGTTTGTGTATGCTCAGTCACAGCTGCAAGTAATAAGTAATTAGGAATGATGACAGTGTATTTTCTGGCTAAAGTCATAAGACTGCACACACCAGAAGCTGTCTGCAAAGAGAGCATTTTCATACACGTCACATCAAACATCTCCAATTAGATTACCTAAAATCAAGGTATAGCTTTGGTCAGGGTATAGATTTAAATAATGTGTTTCATTATAAATTCTTGTCTGTATTAGATGTCTGAAAACAGACACACACAAAATGCATGTTTACTTGCTCTGTAAAATTAAAATAATTTCAATCACCTTCTAGCTCACAGAGGTTTTTAATCAAAATGTGGTTTTTTTTGCACTAATTATTAAATAATTATGGTCTTTAAGTGGCATAATTTTTCTGAATAATTCAGTCATAAGCAGTCTTGGGCTAATAATATTACTTTTCCCAATAACTAAGTAGCGTAACTAATTACTTTTCTAAAACGGTAATATTATTACTAGTTACTAATGCAAGTAACTCTGCGTCACTCGTTACTGAACGCACCATGCTTGACGTGAATCCACGACTGTGCGACAGCTCAGCGGCACCAGACTTGGTTGCTGATGTCAGCTGATAGCCAAACACTAAAGAAAGAAAGGAGAACGAGAGGGAGAGAGGCGTTCTTTCCACAGGTGTATGTAGCTACTGCCATTATTGTGTCACAGTCTAAGATGCAAAGAACATTGTCGTCTTGTGTAAACTCTGTGCAACCAGCAAAAAGCTTTCAACTGCGAACAATTCTCTGATTTACTGAAGCATCTGCAGAAGCAGCACAGCAACGTGAAACTTACAGAAAGAACCTCCAGCAGTTACTGTCACTGATGCTCGGACTTGTCGGGAGAGAGTGGCTTTAACGCAACGTTTTGTACCTATTGAATACTGCTCTTATAAACAGGATACATGTGCAGTAAAAGTCGGGATTTACTTGCTTTATTTTTTTTAGGAAACGTTAGGCCTAGGCTATATGCTTTGTAAAAACCATACTCCTTGCTGTTGTTATGAATATGATGTTAGTTTAAAAGTCGAAGAGACTGCTTTGTTTGGGGGTGAAGGGGGGTAGTAGTGAAAGCAGTGTTTCCCATAATCAGCCTGTAATTTGGATAATTATCAACACGGACCGCCATACTGATTTTCCAAATTTTCCACTAGGCCTATTTAAAATCATATTTGATTGAGGAGCTGTACTGAGGAGCATATATTCGTGCAGCACCTCCTGGCTCGCCCCCTCTTTCTCTCTCTCTCTCTCTCTCTCCCTCTCTCTTGTGAACACCGCTGCACAAACCTGTCCAACGTTAGAATAACCCCACCCCCCACTCCCCGCTGTCAGTGGGAAACACTGGAAAGTAATATAGTAAAGTAACTAGTAACGTAACTAGTTACTTTTATCACCCAGTAATAAGTAAAGTAATAATATTACTTTTTTTAAGGAGTAATAAGTAACTAGTAATATATTACAATTTCTGAGTAACTTGCCCAACACGGGTCATAAGGCCAATATGTTGGAGAGGAAGTTTGTATGTGTGCAACAGTGTTTCTGTCCTGCTGCAAACTCATATACTAGAAACCACAATCAGTGTGGCACTAAAACAAATCTTCAAGTCTTAAACTTTACATAATACAGTACACAGCAGGTGTAGAAAAGAGAGTGGAATAAAATAACACAGAAAAACCATAACAAGGAAAAAACGCAGTGTGCAAAAAGGACGGGGGGGGGATAACAAGCGTCAAATGCTGGCTGTGCAGGAGAGGAAGAAGGGCAAACAACAACAGAAGGAAATGAGGCACAGACATTTAAAGGCAATTTAAGCCTTTACTGCTACCAGGAATGTTAACAATTAAGTAACATAACAAAAAAACAAGAAAAGCATTAAACCCATTCTGTATTAATCTACAGGTGGACTAGCATGCAAACATAAGGAAATAAGACTTATGCATGTCCAATTTTTATTTAAATTTTCTTTAAATCCAAATCAATATCCATGCATGCTACAATTTTATGTTATATAAATCTACAAGAAGATTTGGTATTGTATGTATAATCATTGTTTTGGTGTATCATAACAGTATAATGTACAATATAGACTTTAGCATCACCTTGACTGTGGATTTAAATATGGGAGAGATTATTGAGCTTACCTTTATGTTAACGACCAAGATTGCGATGCATCTGCCTCGGTGTTAGGTGCGCTCTGTTTTGTTTTGGTGTGTTAATTCAGTTTTCGGCTGTGAGAGAAGAGCTCATGAACATCAGGGAAACAACTCCAGCGGAACTCCGCACACCGCTACTGGCAATATTTCTCTCCAACATGCGCTCACTGTGCAACAAACTGGAAAAACTTCACCAGTTCTGTGCTTCACGGAGACATGGCTGTGTGAACTAATACTGGATTCCGCGCTGCAGCTGGCTGGATTCCAACTCAACAGAGCAGACCGCAACACAGAGCTCTCCGGCAAAACAAAAGGTAGAGGTATCAGTTTTTATATTAACAATGACTGGTGTACCGACGTGACAGTGATTCAGTAGCACTGTTCTCCTGATCTGGAATATTTTATCATTAACTGTAAACCTTTTTACTCTCCCCGTGTGTTTGCTTCATTCACTCTGGTCGGTGTTTACATTCCACCGCAGACCAACGTGCACAATGCACAGCGCATGCTGGCCAACTGGATACCACCATCATCCCGGTCCCCAAAAACACAAGGACCACAGGACTAAACAACTTCAGACCCGTCGCCCTGACCTCTGTGGTTATGGTTACCTTGTGTTGTCCCACCTTAAATATGTCTAGGGCTGCAGCTAACGATGATTTTAGTATGCGAAGCTTCTACAGATTATTTCAAAGATTCATCTATGAGTCGTTTAAGAAGTACTTTTGCTTGGCCCCTCCCCGCCGGTAACAAGATCAGCTGTGCACGTTTATAGCTGATAGATATTTATTAGTCCTTTGGGAAATTCATAGTGTGTCATACAGCAAACATCAGACCAACAACCAGACAGCTGCTTTACAAGCACAAACATCACCCGGGTGCTCTACAAGTTATACTAAAGGCTCGTGCAGACTACACTACTTTCAGCGTTGCCCGATGGCCGTGCCGTTCACACTACACAACTTGCCGTCATATGACGGGACTCTTGAAGTCGTTGTGGCGTTCACACTACGTGACTGATCAGTGACAGGGGGTCACAGGAGCTGACAGCGGCTGTGTCACCCAACGCTGGTCTCCAAACCACTTTTATCAAGAAAACACGTGAAATGTGAAACGTGAAATGAGCGATCCTGCACACGAAACAGCTGTTTGTTATTATAAAGATGGCGATTATAAAGACAAAGAATCTGGGTGAAGGATGGATTAGCACACGCAGGTAGCAGGAAACGTCTGAGCTACAGGGAGAGCTACAGGTGAGTTAAAAGGTGCAGCTCCTGATACCCAGTTATCTCCTGACTGTGAGGTTAAAACTCACGGGCCAAAAAGGAGAACAACAAACGCACATTGGGAATGGAACCCAATAAGCCACAAATGATCAATGTGCACATTTTCAGCTGAGGACTGCGGCTAACATTTAGCTGAAATCATGAAGCTAGCCTTCATGATTTCAGCTAAATGTTAGCCGCAAAGTTGCTGTTACTGTTACCTTGTCTGTGGTCCGCTGGAAGAATATCGGCTGCTTTCTGATCAGCTGCCGTCGTGCCGTTGCAGAGGCGACATAAGTTTCGTTTTACGGTGGACGGACGGTAACATTACAGAGTTGTTGTTTTCTTTAGCTTGAAATAATCCCACACTTTGGACACTTTCTTCTTTGTCCCTCGCTCTCCCTCCACTTTGCAAACAGCTCCATTCTAATCACGTCGTGTTCACAGTGTAAGCGTGAACAGTAATAAATGTCCCTGCGAAACACTGTGCTGTAAACATGGTCCTTTGCTACATCCTCCAGCACCTGGACTCCCCTGGAACCTATGCCAGGATCCTGTTTGTGGATTTCTGCTCTGCTTTCAACACCATCATCCCGGCCCTGCTGCAGGACAAGCTCTCTCAGCTGAACGTGCCTGACTCCACCTGCAGGTGGATCACAGACTTACTGACAGACAGGAAGCAGCACGTGAAGCTGGAAAAACATGTCTCTGATTCCAGGACCATCAGCACTGGTTCCCCTCAAGGCTGCGTTCTTTCCCCTCTGCTCTTCTCCCTGTACACCAAAAGCTGCACCTCCAGTCACCAGTCTGTCAAGCTCCTGAAGTTTGCCGATGACATGTGGGAGGTCAACCATCTGTTCACCTGGTGCAGCCAGAACAGTCTGGAGCTCAACGCTCTGAAGACCGTGGAGTTGGTCGTGGACTTCAGAAAGAGCCCAGCCCCACCCTCCCCCATCATCCTGCGTGACTCCACGGTCACCACTGTGGACTCCTTCTGCTTTCTGGGCACCATCATCTCCCACGACCTCAAGTGGGAGCTGAACATCACCTCCCTCACCAAGAAGGCCCAGCAGAGGATGTACTTCCTGCAGCAGCTGAAGTTCAGCCTGCCAAAGACAATGATGGTGCACTTCTACACCGGCATCATTGAGTCCATCCTCACCTCCTCCATCACCATCTGGTACGCTGCTGCCACTGCCAGGGACAAGGGCAGACTGCAGTGCATCATTCGCTCTGCAGAGAAGATGATTGGCTGCAATCTTCCTTCTCTTCTGGACCTGTACGCCTTGAGGACTCTGAGGCGAGAAGCAAAGATTGCGGCTGACTCCTCCCACCCCGGACACAAACTGTTTCAGACTCTCCCCTCTGGAAGGAGGCTACGGTCCATCAGGACCAAAACCTCTCGCCACAAGAACAGCTTCTACCCTTCTTCAGCTAGCCTCAACAAGGCCAGGGTCCCTCACTGACACTCCCCCCTTTCAAATAATACATATGTCTCTGCACATGTAAATATTATTTCACTTCATTTCATTTTATCCACAAACCTGTTACACTGCACATATTTGTTGTCAATTGTTAATCATAGTTGTTCTCTATTTTTATATATTCTAATTATATATTTTTGTAAACAATATTCTCTTCCATTGCAATCCGTCTGCACAACAACCATAGTAAAACACATGTAAATATATCTATTCTTTTATTATTCTTATATGACTTGCATTTGTGTATTCCATATTTATTCTACATTTATTTATGTCAACTGTATATTTGTCTACGTGTAGCACCTTATCACAGAAGCAAATTCCTCGTATGTGTAAAACACTACTTGGCAATAAAGCTCCTTCTGATTCTGATGTAACACAACTGTATATTGTAAACACTGTAGAATATGTACAGACAGTATTCCACACAGAAAAAATGAATCACCATAAATCCAAGCACCGAAAGCTTAACCATCTGGGACATGAATCTAAGAGGACTCAGTAAACCCTTATTTTCCTACAGTTTTCATACTGTTTCTGTGTTCCCTGATAATACATTATGCAGAGGGGAGCATGACACTCTTAAGAAGGGTATGAAGGGCATGACATTTTAACAATAAAGAGGACGAGGAGGTTTGACTCACTTTCAATAATCATTGCAGCCCACACACATATATCTTGGGTTTGGGTACTACACTAGATGGACAAATTCAAGATGAGTGCAGTGAGAAAAGAAACGAGAGAGAAGGTGAGGTACAGAAAAGGTCTAAGGAGAAGGAACATGGAGACAATAACTACAAATGGATAATTAAAGCTGCAAGCAGTGTTGAACGGGCCCTCTCCCCCTTGCGCACCTCAGTTGGAGCAACAATGCCGTGTAGAGACCCCAAGTAGGGGTCACAGGAAGTGCAAAATGGCTAACTCCCTGTTGAGCAAAATCTCATAAAAAGCAGAAATGTGGTCTTTGAAATAAGACCAATAATCCCAACAAATCTCATGAAGATCAAAGAAACTGTGTCCAAAACATATTGTTTGTTTAGGGGCGCTATTGAGCCCCCTGGCCACACCAGACCCCAATCACTGCAGAACATTTGCAAATTTTCGTGTCGTTTCGAGTATCCTAACACCTTGAAAAATTACTTTTCCAGGGAGAAAACAAATTATCTTAGCAAAAACAATAGGTTCCTTGCACTTTCATGCTCGGGCCCTAATTATCATAAAGTGAAAACAATATCAAAAGATGGGAGGCAGAGAAAAAGGTGTCAAATTGTAATTGCTTTCAGTTAATGTGTGCACTAATCCCACTTTGATGGTTTCATCATGGTGCTGAATGAATGAATAAGTGTTCCCAAGACATCAAAAAATATAAAATATTTGATATCAGATTAATCATTGCATTCACACCACAAGTATTTGGCATCTCTGGAAACTTCTGAATATCTGATTGTCTTTATGATTTACAGATTAGTTTTTTATCTGTAATGATGGACATGCTATTAGGTCCAGATACAGTACAATAATTAAAATACATAAAATCAGAAATTGAAATTGAGACATAAGGACTGAGTCAAACTTTCTGTTATTTAACAGAGAAGATAAAGAAACCAGGGTTCAGGCAGCCATTTTTAAGACATTTGCAATTCTACTGGGGCCTGACTTTAAGAACAATTATAAATCAGAAACAGACATAAAGCTGTCAAATCTAGCTTGTCTACAGTGTATGATGAAACTATAAATGAACAGGATAAGAAAAAAGATGAGAAGTTGTGAACAGATCTCCAGACTTCCACCCTTTATCACATTTTGACCCATTTTAGAATCAGTTTTGAGTGTTTAAAAGTTCCAACGATATATAAAGAGACATTTGCACAATGAGTACATGTCAAATATAATTTCCTTTTTGCAATTCTGAAGTCTAACTGGTAAAAGTAACTCTGTTGGACTAATCTGGAAGGTATACAGTACGCACCTATGATTACGTGGTGAAAATGGGATACCTACTGAATAAAGACTTTCAGATTTTATAAAAAGCCATAAAATACTGGCTGACTCGAAATATTGGTTAATATATCCAACTCTGAAAAGTCTATGTAGATCATAATACCAAATGCTAACAATATAACTATGAGAAAGATTGGTGTGTAAACAGGAGAGCGAGAGTGAAAGTTTTATAGCTCTAAGCCAAAACATGCTCCATCCTGTCCTATCGCCTTTGGCCTGCTATTCTGCAGTTACTCAGGATCTGCGGTGTGTATGTACACGTGTCAAAAAGATGTGGGCAGAAAGAAGTGACAAAAAGACAGAGAAGCATAAAATATTTATGCCAATATTAATAACGGACACTGACTTCAACGGCACTACAGCGTGTGTGTGTGTATGCAGCAGGGTCATCCACAAAACCTTTGGATGACTAATTGTCCCCTAAACAGGATGGCATGGGAGGAGCCTTCTGTGGGGGGCCTGTTGAGTTAAAACCAATCCTCCTCAGTGGGCTTGTCTCTCCCTCTCTTTGCTACAGTAACATCAGGAAAGAGAAAATGAGGAATGAGGGGGGGGGGGAGGTTGAGAAGGCGGGTTTGTGGCTCACTGAAGGCCCCTTACACTAGGCCTCAACAGCAAGACACAGAAAGAGTGAGCAAGGAGACAGAAGCTGAATCTCATTTGCGAGTGTTTTATGTTTCCTCCTTACTCTGGGGCATTTGCACCTTTAATGCTCTCTGACTAAGTATCTTGTCTAATCCGTACACAAAAGCAAACATAAAGACCATTTGATCATTTGTGGCTTATTGGGTTCCATTCCCAAAATTGAATTTATGTGCTCTCCAAATGATGACACGTGAGAGAAAACCTAAGGCTACTCCCTACACATGGATGATTGCTGTTCATCAGTCGAGAACTCGAGAAGCCTCCATATCAACTTGCATTTTGTCAGTCAAATCACAGCAGGATAACAGCTGGCTATAAACTTGTCTTGTCTCAAAAGTACCTAACTACAAAACTAACTGGGATGAAAACAGAGAGGGCAGCTTCTCTGGCTCTCGTGTTGAATACAGCAAAGTTGTCAAAATCGGATGCTAGTACAGCATCCTCTACTGCTGTCCAGTGTGAGTGACTTTAGCTGACAGCGCTGTCAGCAGCCACACATGTTTTCATATCACCGATGATGATGAAAGATATTAAAACATGAGCGTTACAGCAGATAAAACTTGACAGTCTTGGTCTGGACTGGACTGCAACTGGAGTGAATAATACATTTTTCATAATTGCAGGAGAGAAAACATCAGTAATAATGTTTTTAAAAAAAAAAAAATAGTATTTAAAAAATTTAAATATTTAGTGAAATACAGAATGAACCATCACAATTTAAAATAACTAAGTAAACAAAAGCAGGCTAAATAGGGCTGGAAATTTAATTGAAAAGTACCGAAATTCAGAGCCTCTAACAGACGTTAGCTAGCGCTAACCCCCTTCATTTTCCAGCAGTTGTGGAGACAGACTTTTATAAACGGACAAACTGTGACCTACACTGTACATTTACTGCTTGACTGACAGCTTATTACTGGCTCGCTTTCAGCGTCACTTTCTGCTGCTCGTTCTCTCTCATTCGCTCGTCCACTCATTCGCTACGCAAACACATTGCACTGCAGTTAAAAGACTCTGCTGCTCTTTTAACAGCACCTGTCTCGTAGACGTACTTCGATAAATGAGGAAAGAAAGCTAGAAAAGCGTGAATTACCGTGCTCACACAGTGTGTGGGTGAAAATCATTTGTTCTGCATTGACATTAATAATTGAGTGAAAGACAAAAAACAACATTCAAAAAGAAAATAATCGTTCATTAATCGTAATTGAGGTGAAATGTTCAATTAATCTTGATTTTGATTTTAGGTGAAATCGTCCAGGCCTAGGCTTAAAGATGTCAAAACACCCTCTCACACAGCTGAGAGGGATCACAGAATCAGGTGAAAATTCACTGTGGGTTTGTCACTACAAGAAACCCCTTTCCTGTTACACAGTCATTCGATCCATTGTTAAGATAAAAATATTGATTTGCTTTAAATCATAACCACAATGCAAACATGCTGACTTTGTGCAACTCAATATCACACAGGCCCTGCCTCTCACACTGTACTGAATTCTTGGAGTTAAGGGGAGTATGTCACTCTCTCTATCCTTTCTCTTAGATAACTCACAGAGCAGATACTTTCAAATATCTGCACTCTGCTAGGGATGAAACAATTACCAGTTTAATGACAAACCATGGTAAAATTCCCGATGGTTATTATTACCATGCACATTTTAATTACCATGATAACTGGGTTCGGTTACAGCGCTAAACTAAAGCTCTGAGTGTTAGCTGCTCTTGTAAAAACACTTCATTATTCTGCTGCTGTGTGCGTTGTGTGTCTGCAGACCCTATTTATCCACGGCACATTATGCAGTTTAGTCAACTAACCAGCATATCATTTTAAATCCAGCAGCTATCAAATTAGTTGTAAAAGTGTCCGAACAGGAGAAACTCTACAGACTCATCTGTATTTACGTCAGTTGTCATTGTATTACCTATATAATATAAAATATAAAATCTTGATAATGCACACTTAGATGGTTTTCATATGTTCACAAAAGGTATTGGCTGTTATTTTATTGTTTATGTATTATTCAATATAAAACTTGATGAAATGGTTTCAGTGTTCGGTGTTCCAGTACATTTTAATCTTTTTCGGCACATTTTTACAATACCTTGATAATACTGATAACCATGACAATTTTGGTTGCTGTAATCGTGGTATGAAATTTTCATACTGTTTCATCTGTAACTACTGCCATAGGACACCAAGTCATACATATCCATACACACACAGTCCCAAGTTTAATGAGTGACTAGACTAATGAGCCAGTCGTACTTTTAGTGTGGCAGTAAAACACGTTCATGTTAACTGTCACAGCAGTCTAATTAAAATGCCTCAGTTTAAATCAATGGAAACTGAGTCTATTTATCCACACCGAAGGCAGTGATGGTTACAACAGACTTTTAGAAGCTTACATAATAATAATAATAATTATAATGTCACCCCAGGTCCGGCGCTTTGTGCTGATGGGTTTTTAGTGTTGTTGCTTCCACAGACCTGAGGCAACGAGTGGAGGTGTGGCAAGTGAGGAGGTCGGAGAGGTAGGGAGGAGCCAGATTGTTTAAGGCTTTGTAGATGATGAGTAGAAGTTTGAAATGCATCCTGTATTTAACTGGGAGCCAGTGGAGGTTGTTAAGGACGGGGGTGATTTGATCTCTTTGACGGCAGGAACTGAGCAAGCGGGCAGCGGAGATCTGGACATATTGAAGTTTATTGATGATTTTGTTTGTTTGTCAAATTTGGAAGTGATGAGGGCATGGATGAGTATTTCTGCAGTAGTAAAGGACAAGGTGGGCAGGAGGCGGGCGATGTTCTTGAGGTGGAAGTAGGGCTGGACAATATGGCCAAAAATGTTATCACAATAAAAAGTTTAATATCTTTCAATATCGATAATTACCACGATATGTGTCAATGTATGTATCAAATCATTATTTCTTGTGGTTTAAACTCAACACTTGATGCCAAACAGTGGATCCCTTCACAAATGAGGTAGAACATTCAAAACAATTATGCATATTTGTTGACAAGATTTTATCATGAGTAAAAACAAGTAAAAGCCTTTTCATCTTAAAAATTAAGTCCTAATTCGTGTATGATTCAAGTGAAATTTTTTTTTACATTTATTGAACATTTGTTATATTGTTATTCAGAAAAATTATATTGCGATAATTATTATGGCCTGAGCATGAAAGTGCAGGGCACCAACGATATCCTAGCACAAAGGAACCTATTGTTTTTGCTGGGATTATTTTTTTTACAAGTCATTTTTGAAGGCCTTAGGATACTCGAATCATCACAAAAATTTGCACACACCTCAGGTCTGGTGGGAAATCCAATGTTCTGCAGTGATTGGGGTCAGGCGTGGCCAAGGGACTCAATAGCACCCCTAAACAAACAACATGTTTTGGAAAAAGTTTCTTTGATCTTCATAATCCGACCAAATTTTGGTCGGATTATTGCTCTTATGTCAAAGTCCACATTTCTGCTTTTGTTTATGAGATTTTGCTCTACAGGAAGGTCACCATTTTGCACTTCCTGCATCATTTTCAATTTTTTAAACAGATATTTGAGGCCTTTAGGATGCTCAAAGAGCCTCAAACATTTGCAGCCAGACTCAAACTGGCAATGTTTCGATTTGATGTTATTTTTAAGACTGACGTTTGCATGTTGGCTCTATTGCGCCCCCTAAAGCCTTTTTAGTGGTAACATGGCCAGGGATAGTCAAACAAATGAGACTTTGCACACTTGTCAGAACAGTTGTTTTGTATTGGCTGATGTGATTTGGGGTCGTGGTTGTGAAAAATTGGCTCAATAGCGCCCCCTACAAAATTTCATGTTTCAATCTTTATCACTTATGCCTCATTTTCAGCACCTTAGGGACAAAAATGGTCTCAGTGAAGTGAGAAAACTTGACGCGTGTCAGAACGGGTGTTCTCTGTTGTGTAATATGGTTGCGCAGCGTGGTTGTGGAGAAATGGGTCAATAGCGCCCCTTACAACATTTTAAAAAAGCAGCCCCCACCATGCATTTTACGTAGCTGTACGAAATGTGGTGGGCTGATGTATCATCTCTAGACTTAAAAATAACCCTCTTGGAGCCATACCCTAAACCCAACAGGAAGTCGGCCATTTTGAATTTTTAATGAAAATTCAACCCGTTTACACCCTCCATACTGTAACGAACTCCTCCTAGAGCTTTTACCCGATCAACCTAAAATGTGGGTAGCACCATCTTAAGAGCCTTGCGATGTTAAATTGCGAAGCTTTCTTTGACTGATCAAACGGAGTGTCATTGTCAGATCTGTCCCGAAATTCACAAGCAAATCTCTTAGAGACTTACATGTCAATATCCAGTCATAGTAATAGCGCCACTTACTGGTATCCTGAAAGAACACATTTTAAAATTTATTTATTATGCCATATTCATATTCATATCCACTCAGCACCTTAGCGGACAAAAATGTCCATAGTGAGGCATTTCTGCTCCGCATAGCAGGTTGACCACATCCATCTCAAAGTTTTTATCAAACGCTCTTGCCTTGGTGAATAATTATTCGCAATTAAACAGGAAGCTGTTTTTTAAGAGTTGTACCCTAAACCCAAACGGATATCAGCCACTTTGAATCGAATAACTAACTGACACCTCAAGCAAAGTTGAGTGATTTTTGCATCGATAATTCCAGAGCCGTGTCAGCTGGAGTGCGATGCGAGAGTCCCTGCTGCCGCTGTACTCGAGGCACGCAAGGGGGAGAGGGCCCGCTCAATGCTGCTTGTAGCTTTAATTGTTATTGTTTTATTGTCCAGTCCTAGGTGGAAGAAGGCAGTTTTAGTTACCTGGTTGACGTGGGGCAAGGAGAGGGTGGGGTCAAAGATGATTCCAAGGTTGCGGACCTGGGTGGAGGGTGTGACAATAGAGTCATCGATACTGAGTGAAAAGGTCTGGGGGGAGTGGGTTAGGGTGTTAGAGCCTATAATGAGGATTTCAAATTTGTTGCAGTTGAGTTTGAGGAAGTTCTGTTGCATCCAAGACTTTAAGTCGGTGAGACTGGTGGTAAGGGTGGTGTGGGTGGCTTGGGTGATAAGATTTGGAGGAGAAGTAAAGTTGAGTGTCATCAGCATAGCAGTGATAATGGAGGCCATGACAGTAGAGGATCTGTCCAAGTGGAAGGATGTTGATGATGAAGAGGAGGGGACCAAGCACTGAGCACTAAGGGACACCATGGGACGCTGGGGTGGTGGAGGACTAGCAGTTTTTTATGGAGATTTATTGGTGTCTGTCAGAAAGGTAGGAGCTGAGCAGAAGAGGGCAGTGTCAGTTATGCCAATGGAGTACTGAAGTTGTGTGAGTCAGCAGACAGAAGTATGTCATTGGTGATTTTAAGTAGGGACAGTTTCAGTTCTGTGTTTAGAGCAAGTTTCATAGAGGTTATTAGAGTTCAGGTGGGATTTGAGTTGAGCAGCAACAGCTCGCTCAAGGATTTTGGAAAGAAAAGGAAGGTTGGAGATGGGTCTGTAGTTGTTCAGGGTGTCAAGGGGTGGAGTCCAGTATGGGGGTGACAGCAGCGAGCTTGAGGACGGGAGGTGGACGAGGCCAGTGAACAAGGGGGAGTTGATTACATTGGTGATGAGTGGGGACAGTGTGGGCAGGCAGGCCTTTACTAGGGAGGAGGGGATAAGGTCAAGGGTACAGGTTGAGGCCTTCATGCCGCTGACTATGAGGATATAGGATGTAGGGCTGAAATGATTAATCGATTAAATCGATAAAATCGACTAATAAAATGCATCGACTCAAATTCTTTGCATCGATGCTTCGTTTAATCCATATAACTATACAGCACAGTGTTTCGCACAGACATTTATTACTATCACACATCATGCTTACACTGTGAACACGATGTGATTATAATGGAGCTATTTGCAAATTGGAGGAAGAGAGAAAATAGCGAAGGACAAAGAAGAAAGTGTCCAAAGTATGGGATTATTTCAAGCTAAAGAAAAACAACAACTCTGTAATGTTACCGTCCGTCCACTGTAAAACAAAACTTATGTCGCCTCTGCAACAGCGCGCCGCCAAGCACAAGTACTTTTTAAACGACGCATCGATGAATCATTGAAATAATCTATCGAAGCTTCGAATACTAATATCATCGTTAGCTGAAGCCCTAATAGGATGTGAGTGAGTAGCTTGGAAGTAGTGGGGGCTGGGTTGAGGGTCGGGTAGAGAAGAAACTCCTACCAACCTCTCCAAGCCAGTTCTTTTTGAAAGACGTTCCAGTTGGCGGCCCTTGGCTTTGAAGTGGTGAAGTTGTGAAGATGTATGAAGATGTATAGCAAGGGGCAAAGTGTGCAAAGGAGACGAGGTTGACATAAATATCTTGGCATGGTGTTTGGTAGTCTGATTCCAATTAAATCAAAGTCAGTGAATGAGCTGTGCAGTTTAGTTTGATTACGTCAAACACAGACCTTTAAGTCTGTGTTTGTATGGCAACACTGGAGTTTCTACTAGTTTGACAGTAAAATTTCAAGGATTTTTCCCACGACTAGTCCATTATGTCACACAGCACGTTCCACACTTAAGATTTGACCGGGTTGTTTTTGCGAACCTGAGGCCAAATTTCTTATTCTACTTTTCTGGTTGGGACAAAAAGATGTTGATCAAACTATACTGACTTAACAGAACCTTTCAGAAATCAAACTTTTTTCCTTCCCTCACTTGGAGTACAGTTGAGCAATAGGAAAAATAAATAACAGGCAATCAGTTTTTCACATTTCTGTTAACGGCTTTATATTTTAGCCTCATCAGCATGCAAATAAAAAAAATGTGATGCACATAATGAACCTTTAAAAGTGCACCGGCAATGTGGGGCTCGATTCTCTAACGGCGTGTGCAAGAAAGAAATCCTATATTGGATAAACAAACTTTCAGTGATCCATTGTATCTTTTCAAAACACTTAATGCGGGTTAGGGTTAGACACAGTTTTGTGACTCCACAACTTCTTTCCTTGCCACTTTAAACACGTTTACAGCATATAAAGCAGGCATCTTCACTTTATTTACAGAAGTAAAGAACTAGGCTATCAGATGTTTCTTGTATCAGGGCTTTACTGTTCTATTTATTATTTTAGCACATTCTAGCATTTGTTACTGTCACCTAACACCAATCTAGATCTGCTGTCCAAGTTATCTCTGCAAAGACAGACTGATGGTGACTTTAGACTCTTAAGCATTTAAGCTGTTCTCAGGCCACGTTAAGCCCTGCTAAAAGAAAAGTGGGCCTGTGCTTTATCTTAAGTCAGCCTGACAGGTAAAATGGACGCTGATGAGCATTACAAGAATGGCTGGCTGGTGTCAGATCTGTGCTTGAAGGAATAGCTTTGTCCCCATGGCAAATACTGAGTAGACTTAAAGCCAATTAAGTATAGATTTGGCTGGATTGATTATGTGAAGGAGTAGGGAAAATCCATGCATTTTGATATTTTACTTTTAAAAAATACAGCTATTAAACAAACTGTTCAACGCTATAGTGCATAAATACTACACATAGGTATATCACATATTCAACCCACAACATCCTACATTCTTCAAAACTAAAATTGAACTTAAAAAAGATTTAAAGAAATTAAACTTCCTAAAACGCCATGCCTCTGTAAACAACATAGAAGCAGTGCACTGTATGTTGATGAAGACGCTATTATCCAAAGAGCCTTACATTTCCAGTGGTTTACATATTCGCCTTGTGAGAATTGAACCACTAACCCTGGCAGTGTTCATGTTGTGCTACCCCAGACCACAACACGCTGCACAAACCCTGTGATCTTTATGGTCTATGCCATTGCTTACAATCGCAGAGTCATTCAGATGTGGAACCCTGAGAACTTGCAATTCTATAAGTACTACTTGTATGGTTTACTGTGACATGTGGCTGGCCACAATACCAGAGCATCTACTACATTTGTGTTGTAGCTACACAATTAGCCCTCATAAGGAATTCATTAGCCCCTGTTCACATTAAGGAGGGAGGAGGAGAGGAGTAACTGTGGCTGTGTGCGCACCCCTTGGGGTAATGGGGGTGTAATGACTACAACAATTTTTTTTTGTGGAATTTTTAATGAAATAAAAACCTGAATTGAAAACTTTCCTTTGTAAATTTAATTTAACATTAAAAAACGTTATTATTAATAGTTAGCTCACAGGAAATGGCTACTCACACACCTCTTGCCCTCTCCCTCTGAGCCACCCACACTGTACTTACTTTGAAATGTTTTTTTTGTCATGAAAATATCCCCCACCCCTTCCTTCGCACGACTAAAAAGTTTGGGAACCGCTGGGCTAGAGGAATAATAAAAATCTGTTAAATGTGAATGTCACAGTCTCTTCTCTGGTGCTGATTTATTCTTCACAACAGTGATTCAACCTCTGGTTAGCTCATGAAAGCTTTTACATTTTGCCATTGAAAACACCTGATGTCTGATAGGTCTCTCCTGAGGGAAAAACCTATACCACACAGGAAGTGATGTGTTTTGCTTGAAATAATCAGAAAGGAAACTGGTTACTCTGAACGTCCACTAACTCCGGCGCGTTACAGCTGCGCCACGATTTTGATCCATCCATGGCCCAGTGTCAAAGTCCACTGGAAGCGTCTCAGCAGCAGAACGTATAGCCTGAACCACGTTATTGACTTGTTATTAATTTGTCCTTTTTGTGCTTCATCTACCTTCTTCGCAGCTCTCTGTAACCTTGTTTCGTTCCGTCGTTTGCAGGCTGCATTTCGCACAAGGAGCATTTCAGAATCAGAGCATTTTGTCTGCCTGATTTTGCTGACATGTTTAGATTTTGTTGATTTGGTAATCAGTGCTTGCTTTTTGTGCTTCAACTTTGATTGCTTTGATTTGCTATGTAGTTAAATGGTTTCTTTTTTGTCTGATTTAACTGTGTTTATTGTTGTTTTACAATCGAGAGTCTCCACGGTGTGTTTTATTTTGAAAACTGACCAAATTCTCTATACTGTTCTGTGTCTGACTTACTGCCTGGTTAGAATTGCTCTGTGCAGCTTGAAGCGACTTGCGTCAAAAACAGACCCGCTACCTATTCTCTGTGGAGCAGAGCAGAGAGCCGCTTCTGGGACGCGGTGCGGCCACGTCTGATGGACTCACAAGTATTGACTAGAATGGCCGCGATTAGCTCCGGTAACCACGGTGCCGCTGTAATGCAATGCAGCCGGAGTCAGTGGACTTTAGGCTTTAGTGTGAACACCATGGTTAAACAGACAATGGGAAAATTCAAGAGAAAAGACAACAGAGTACTGAGCTGTTTGAATGACAGAAGAACTCAGACTTCCAATTTAGAAATAATGCAGCAATCAGCACTTCAAAAAGGGTACTTGTGCACACTCTGCCAAACGCTGTTTATGAGGTAAAAGAAGCATCACTCTGTACAACGGTAAGTGGCCTGAGCGTTTTTTGTAGCTCCCCATGAGAGTGGTATCTTCGTTGTAGCGGATTGCTTCATGTTTTGTTTTTTTAAGGGTTGCAAATGTCCTAGTTAATCTTTTATTCATAACAATAAATTATGCTTAAGCTTAAAAAGTTTTGAAACAGCACATTCAGTATTTCAGGATCAGGTAGGCTAGCTTGTGAAAAAACAGGTGTCAGACTAACCACAACTGTTATTTCATTGTGTCAGATTAATATTTAATCATCATTTAGCTGAAAAGAAGCATCTGAATGACAGCATTGGCAGATCAGAATCAGGGCCAATTAAACTCCAGACATCCCTATACATTGCCAACTGTTGTAAAACATCCTTAATCTAAACCTGAGCCTTAAAGGGATTTTGACAAGGGATTGTCTAAATCTGAGCAGTGCAGATTAAAATTAAATCAGCATCCAAATATTTGTCTGAACTTTGAAAACCCCTATCTACGGTGTTGATAAAGAAAAAGAGCTAGCCAAACCGGCATCACAGCTTGCCAAATATAAATAAATCACTGACATTGATAAGAACCTCAAACAATCGCCAACTGTTGTTGAACAGTCGACAGACAACAGAATCATCCATCTACCCAAATCTAGCTAATACCCACCACTGTGCTCTGTACCCTATATCTCATGGAAAGGCTCTAAACACTCCACTCCCAAATCCTTCACCTGATGCTTAAAGGACAGGCTGAGCGGTTGTAAGGACAACAGCAAAAAACAGCATATTCTGTAGCCTAATTATATTCTCGGTTGATTACTTGTTTGGTCTATAAAGAAATGCTTGTTTTGCCCAACCAACAGTACAATATGTTTACTACCACATAAGACAGAATTTGATAAGCTAAACTAGAGAATCAAATCAATTGAGAAATTGGCAATGGAGAAAATAACCACACAAACATTTCTGGATAATCCAGCATATTAAATACCCTACCTGAAAAACAAAATTACATTAATCAAAAATCGTATAACAATTAAATATAACCATAAAGAAGCCCTGCTCATTGATTTGCAACATTAACCACAATAGGCGCATACAGATATTAAAGGGTAGATCTACCAGTGTAAACAGCATGGCAGAAATTTTTATGTTAGACAAATTTATAATCCATAATAGGCCTACCAGTTGAACCCATATTGAAAACAATTGTTAGTTGCAGCCCTACTAGTCTCTTTTCTGACATTATCATTATCCTCCTACTCATTTTGCTCAGTCAGGTTTTGATAAACCACAGTTTACAAGACCATAACTGTCTAGGGGACAAAGACTCATCTGGTGTATGACACATCACACTTTAAATGTTTGCTCCTAAGATCACTTTCAACACATAAGATGTTAGAAACTGTGACAGTCTTCATTGTATATGGCCTAATTGTTGTATCTGTGTTGTAATGAGACATCCCTACAAGAATCACTTTAGGGCTGCAAGTAATGATTATTTTCATTATCAATTAATCTGCCCTATTCTGACAATTAATTGATTGACCATTCAGTCTCTGAAATAAAAAAAAATTGTTACAATCACAATTGAGCCCAAAGTGACATCTTCAAATTGCTTCTTTCAAAACTCAAAAACTCTTCCTTTACTATCATAAATGACAAAGAAAAGCAACAAGTCCTTACATTTAAGAAGCTGGAAGCAGCTAATGTTTTTGCTTGAAAAAGGACTGAAACAATGAAACGGTTATCAAAATAGAAGACAATTAATTTTCTTACGATCGACTTATTGATTAATCGACTAATTGTTGCAGATCTGAATCACTTTAAAAACAAATAAGAAGAGCACTGAATTTAAAAAAAGAAATCAAAGGGCATTGCGTCACTGAGCATCATTTTTGGTGTATGTGTCTGTACTTGTACTACCTACATAGGGAGGACCTGAACACATTTTTAACCAACAGAGTGAGGACATTTTTGGAAAGTAAGAACATTTTGGGCGGTCCTTTAAAGGGCTGTTAGAAGGGTAAGACTTGGTTTATTAGGGTTAGGGTAGAATTAGGTTAGATGTGATGGTTATGGTTAGAGTAAGAAGCTAGGGGATGCATTATGTCAATGAGGGTCATCACAAGTATATATAAGTACACGCACACACATGTAGACATGCAATCCATATTGCCTGGAATTAGCTTACGTTTTAAAATAGTGTGCTGCACCTTGAGGCCCCATGCATCTGTTATCATTTTACAACCTGCCTGTAACTCAGCAGAGTACAAACCTCCTGAGCACAATGTGCTCCACTAAGCACCTCATTACAGAAAAAGGCCCTTTGTATCCCACTAAGGTAATAATAGGTGGGTGGGAGGCACCTTTAGATGAAGGAATCACCACAGCAAAGTGACTAAGTGATTGTCCCTTTAATGACAAAACCTCTAAACTTTCCAGATTCCTAAAACTGTGACAAACTGAACTTCATGGATTCAGTGTATGTTGTATATCTCTTTAGCTGGCAACATGAGCGGGTGATGCTGACATACTATATTACCAAAACGTGATACTATGCACTCTTGGAGATACAAGGTTTTGGTCCAACAGCAGTGGGAGGGAAGTGGTCAGAGAATATGTTATTGCAGGGTGTAGCATGGTGTGTTTACTCACAACTTAGGAGAGCAGCTACCCAGTAAAATCACAATGTGCCAAAAACTGGGCAGAAACAAGTAAACATACAAACAGTGCAACAAAACCACAAAGTAGCAAAATAACATAACCTTTTCTTTAACAAAATAAAACATTAACTTTCTAATCTCATGGTTGTCATTGCTTCAAATCTACCAAAGGTACACTGTCTTTCATCATATTCTGCAGAGTCAACACTACAAAAAAAGAGACTGGAACAGTCCCTGTAATTCCAGCTCAGCACTACAAACACAGCAGTACAGCTATAATGCTTTTACACATTGTGCTAAAGTCCAAATAAAAAAAACTAGAGATTATGGGGGAAAGAAAAAAGCATCTCAGCACGTATAAAATGCATTTTAAGTCGAATCAAAAAGTGAATTTATCTTTAATTAATGGAACCAGGGAATGGGTGGAAGTATCAACAGAAATCCCTTATGTCCATTCTTAAAGATAATGCTACTCTTTTAACAGAATTAAAATAGTTATCAATTCTCATTTAAAGCAAGACTGACGATCAACTTTAAAGTGAAACACATAAGTCGAAAATTCACTACAAACAGCACTTAATGATGAAGAAACGTGATTTGAGTCTGCTGTATGAACAATAAAATTAAACAGAATGCCTTTTCTTAACACTCTGATTACTTGATAGTTGCTATCATCTGATAATACACATGTAGGATACAATATAGAATAAACCTAAATACCAAAACTTTCAACATACTGTCCAATATTGTCTATGATTCCTAAGAGTCACACAACATTTTGTCTAACTGTAGTGGCTGACGTCTATCCGGGTCTGTTCTACTCCACTCAGCTCAATGCCAATCTGTCCTTTTGTCTTTCCCGCATGCAAATAGGAGCAGCCTCATCCACATCAGACTGACAACCACCAGGAAGGAAGGCATGCAACACCACATCGCACCATCCATCTGCCTGCCACTTTCAAACGAAATCATAATAGTCGTTCATTTAATGCTGTGTAATAACCTCCATTTAAGTTATTTACCTATCAGCGTTTTTTTGATTTGCAGGTGTTTTCGCACCGGCTGCTGCAGGCAGGCATACACATGGGGAATGTGGAGGGAAGAACCCGCCTGTAACAATAACACCATACACAAAACACTACCGGGACAAGGCTAGTGTAAAAGTTGTGCTGAAATGCGAAATAGATCTGCAATGTGAAATACCATGTGGCCTCAACGCACGTAAACACGGTAACGTTATAGCAAGGAAACAAAGGGAAAAGGTATTTTATGGTTATGTGCAGCGACTAGCATAACGTCAACGGTAAATGCTAATCCAGTCTTTGGTGCCTAACCAAGTTAGTGAATTCTCTCTTACCTGATGTGGCATATCAACCTTCACTTTGTTCAGAGGCAGAGGAGGGCCCAAATGTTGCAGCCAGGTCGCCAAAATGTCCGAGCCAGTTGAGTTGAGGGCGGCTTTTTTAACAATTTCCCCACGAAGAAAAACTTCTCCATATAAAACAAAACTGTCAACAGAGTAGAAAGGATGAGTGATGAGGCTGGGCTATCTAACGGTCAGTCGGGGGGACTGTTAATTGGGTAACGTAAGAGCCCCGATGACATCCCGTTATTTCTTGCATGAACACACTGTTACGCCAAACATCATTCATTCAATAAATCTGGCAATTCAATAGTTGCCTTGTTCAAACAGAGGTAAACATATCTGAGAACAAGGCTTTAGACTTTCAGCGAATAATGTCGGGACTTCTGGGCCATTCGGCACACAAGTTACACATAATGTAGCACTTCATCCAAACAAAACTTTCAAGTTGTATAATTGTTTCCACTGCTTGCTACCCTCCTTCACTGCGCATTTTGTAGATTCCATAGAAGAACCATACTTTTAACGTGTTAGCGAAGCGCTTGCTTATGGGTAGGATTTATATATCGAATTAAAGAAAGGATTTTAACCGTTTATGATATGAAGTCGTTACATTTGCCAACACATACGGCCATATTCAATTGCCACATTTTTAAGAGGTTTCGTCGTCCCCTTTCTACACAATGAACGGACAGAACGTTCGCGGGGCTCGGACACTGGCCAACAAAACGCCAGCTGAATCCTCCTAGCCGTTCCAATGCTAAAATATCCTTTAATATTCACACACCGTGGATAGTATTATGTTAGCGTTACTGTAGTGGAGCGGCTGTGAAATGGCCTCTCTACAATGACAGTACGTCTAGGTTGGCTGAGTAACGTTACATTGTTTGTCAGCGGCATGTCAAAATATTGCAGCCCACTAGAGACCAATAACATTCAGCTAACGCTACGTTAACAGCAGCACTCGCTGCTGGCCTGAAAAGAGTGTGTGCCTGAAAGCGCTTCTTAGCAAAACGAAACGAAAAAGAGCAACACAAAAAGCAATGCTATTACAGCGTTACAACACTTTTCACTACCCGGGACACGTCCAAATGTACAGGAAAGGAAAATGACTTACATTAGTTTGCGCGAAGAACAACGTATGCATGCACGCTGTTAGTCCAGTTTTTTTGATCTGTATCAACATATGTAGCTAGACTGCACTACTCCCTAGTCCCGCCCTCACGGTTTAGCAGTCAGGCATATCTATACATATAGGCCTATATAATCTCCCCCTCCCCCAGTGACCAATCCCAGCTTTCCACTCTGGAGTAGTGTCTGCTCCCATTGGTCAAGAAGCTTGTCAGTCTCGAGCTGAGTCCCCAGCTGTCTCCTTACCATATAGGGGTGTGTCGTGACGTAGCACACAGCCTGATTGGTAGTGAACAATTTCGTCAAAAATTATACCTAATGAAACAAATTAAAATACATATAAACATGTTAAGAAATATATCCTGGTGCTTGTGATGCTTGTGGCGTTTGCTTGCCCTGAGACCACAGAGATGGTGAGGAATGTCAAGAATTATCATATTTTTATTACTTTTGTGTGTGCAAATTTGTGTTTTAGCATTGTTGAATTTTCCCTGTTAAATTTGTAACTCCACATTTTTCATCATTCATAATTTATGATTTACCTATACATAATATGTGAAAGTTTCAGTATCCTCTACTCTCACTTTCTGATCTCTCTGTCCTGGAAACTGGGGGTAATTGATAGTATACACAAGAGGTTAGTGAAAAAATATTTTCACTTACCAACTCCTCTGTGTTCATGGTGTATATGGAGACAGCACAGCTAATTTGCCTACTTGGAATAAACTAAGAATTCAGTGAGAATGACCGGGCCCTGTGGTGTTATATTAAGTAACCCCCGGGAGGTTTTATTATAGCACTTCAATCACCACTCTGTATTTAGGAGTTATTCTCTTCATGTATCAGTCTCTTCCGTCTCTTTTCATTTCCCTGGATGGGCCGTGAAGGACTTGGATTATGGTGTATTATTTATCAAGAGCACACCAACTGGACTTTAGGCAATTTGGCTGTTATAAGGATCTAACCTATGACTTCTCAGTTCAATAAAAATCCATGTTGGCAACATTCCAGTGACTAATCCATAACTTGCTGTGTGATACAGGCAATGACATAAATGAGACAGGCAACATTAACCCCTTTCTGACAGGTGGAAATAAAGGCAACAAGAAGCCTGCTTATTAGTGGCTTTGAGCTCTTTGTGAAAGGATTAGGATGTTTCAAAGCTTGCTTTCTTTGCTGTATGAAAGGAGGATTTTAAAAAGCCGTCCTTCTTATTCATCATGTCATTTATAGCATATTGTTATTTTTACATTTTTCACATCGTTACAGAGACCTGCCCCATCAACATCCCGGATCAAGCACTCGGCAGGTGGTCTGAGCTGTCAGGGCAAGACCAAACTACAGTTTTATTCCTTCCAAAAGGAGTTAGATCAGCGGAATAAATGGTTGGCTTCAATCAGAAGGGACCACTGGCAGCCAACATCCAACTCCAGATTGTGCAGTCAGCAGTTTGGCTGTGTCCGAAATCACCCACTACTCACTATATAGTGGACTATATAGTGAGCTCACTATTTTGTAGTGCTGTCTGAATGTATAGTGATAATTCTTACACCCTATATAGTCCACTCAATGTATCCCAGAATGCATTTTGAAAAGTAGTGTAAAACCAATGGTCACTAACCAAGCCCTATATTCCATCATGTATTGCGCTGATAGAAAAAAACTGATTGTCCAACGGCAATGACGTAATTAACGGCGCCGAAATAATGATCGGAGTAGTGTCTGAAAGTGTTGTTTTAACAATGTGAGTGAGCTCACTATATAGTGCTCTAAATACAGCTCCCTACATAGGGGGTATGGAGTAGTGAATGAGTGGGGATTTCGGACATAGCCTTTGTCTCCGGTAAACACTCAATCTAGCTTAGTTAATTAAAATTTTTGTCTTTTAACGTTAGCCCCATTTGTCATATAAAACACATAAGCATGGTTAGCAGTATCAACAAATTAAACACACCATTAGCCTGTTTCTGCATTATTTTAATGTTAGCTAAATTAATGTTAAATTCAAGGACATCCCTTGACAAGATGGTGACAGTGTGCTGTGCCCTTAATAATATTTAATATAATATTTGCCCATCTTTGGTCCCCAGAGATTAGACAGGCAGTAGTTGTGTGAAGTGGATACATTGAAATATTCCACCTCAAGGCAATCATTTATTAAAGTAATACCCCTCCAGTTTTAGTTACTTGGGTCTATTGCAGTCGAAATACTCCTGTAAGCTCTGAAATACAATGCAGAACCAAGTATTATATGTTATTATTTTCTGCACAATCTATGGTATTTGAATATGTATGATTCAGTGTTGTCAGATGAATGTGTACACAAATACGTGACTATGAAAACAAAAGAAAAAAGTGGGGTTTTTTTTCAGAATTTTACTAATATTTATAATGTACTACTGAGCAAAGATCAAGCTTCATTTGTACTTGGACAGCATCATTTATATACACAAGACATTTGACAGATGTGTAATCTCACAGTAAAATGGGTCACATAGTATCTTGCAAACAAGAGCTGTCAACATAGGGGACCACAGGGGAGTTTAAAACCACATAAGATATGTTTTCATTAAGTCAGTGACATTCCAGGAGTGTCTCTAAGACAAATTGCTCAAAGATATGCCAGTTACACCTTATTTTGGAAGTGGTATGACGGTGCTTGTGCCATAGTTTTATTCTAGCAAAAACGTCTTATTTTTATAACAATTCAAACCACATATAGTTATGAAACATATATACATATCATTTAAATGACTTAGTAGGCCAACAAAAATTCAAGGTAGCCACTGAGATTTGATTGACAAAACCACTTTGTTTGATTCATGTATCTTATTAGTATATTTTTTTTACCAGTGGGATTGTGTTCATCTACTATACACACACGGTTTTAAATATGTCACCCTTTTGATCTACTGGAAGGTACATATTAGCATATGAGACCACAGAGATTAGTTTAGATAGCTAGTGTCACGATCCTGTCCTGAGCGTGTCTGGGTTTCAGTCTGTGTGTCTTGTTGCGGAGTTTGGGTTTTTGTTCCATGTCTGTGTTCCTAATCCTGTGCCTTAGTTCATGTCTTAAGTGTTTACTCCTGGTCTGTGTACTTCTGTGTTTTGCCCATGTCTGTCCTGAGTTCTGTTCAAGTCTTAGCTTCTGTCTGTGTTCCTTGTTGTTGTGATCTGTCCGCTTGTTTATATTACTCTGATGTTTAGTGTTGAGTAACTTGTGTTTTGTCTTTTCCCCCCTCAGTAATCGGCCTGCCTGCTAGTCTCTGTTTTCCCTTCTGTCTCTCTGCCTCGTTAACCCTGATCCCAGTCACCTGTGTTGCTCCCGCCCTGCTCGTTAATCACTGTGTATAAATGTCTGGTGTTTCTGTTCATTCCCTGTCCGGTCATTGTCTCATGTCAGTCCTGTCGGATGTCGCATGTATACCCTGTTGTATTAAGTTGCTGCTCTTGGATGTTACCAGTTTCCTGTACCTGGGAGTTCTGTTTGTCATGCTTGGGATTAATAAATCCTGGAACTCAATCTCAGCTCACAGTGTCATGCGTTTGGGCTCTCCCCTGCTTTGCGCACCCAGTGATCCTGACAGCTAGTGTCTGACATGTGCTGCTTACTTCCTGCGTGGCACAGTAAACCATTTACCCAACAACTCTGGTAGTATCCTGGTTTTAACGAAGTTAACCACCTTCAACTATGCCTCATCAAAAAATGTGCCGGTAAACAGGATCTGCTGAATAAAAAGCTCTTAAGGTGTCCACACAACAAAATCACAGTCTGTAACCTCTGCTACGCGCATTTGGGCCTGCACTTGATACATGTAAGTGTGATCTAGCTTTAGGCTCATCACACCTTCCCCAGTGACAGGCAGAACCATGAGTCTTTGACACATTCACTTGAGTGCGACCTTTTGCACTGAAAGGACACTTAATCTCTAACATGCCTGGCTCATGGCAAATACAGGTCACCACACCATCTGGTGATGCTCCAATCCATGGCAGCTCTGGGTTGATGATAAGCTCTGATGCAGCAAAGTTGAGGTCTGGATGGAGATCCTGCATCGCCATCAGGTACAACTCTCTGGCAGTGTCCTCATTTTCAAGACCTCATCTGATGAAAACAACACAAAAGTAAATATATATTCTCTCTCTCTCTCTCTCTCTCTCTCTCTCTCTCTCTCTCTCTCTTCAATCAAAGAAGAAGATTTTTCTATCCTGGCTGCCTCATAGAATGACAATGCAGTAACTTTTCCTGCTCTCTGATCAAACCCCACTCTTGACTTTCTCTGTTCCCTGGTCTTTTCTTCAACTAACAAACAATCAAAAAATTATTGAACTATCTACTATACTATGCAGCTACTCTTAGTGAATTAGATGATGTTAGAGAGTGGTCAGCAGTGTTGGCAGATCCGAGTGTACAGTCTTGGGCATGTATCTGAAGGAATGGCCTTCGATGCCTGACAGGATTGCACTTTTCTTGGGCTTTACCTCTTGGTCTTCACTTTGGTGGAGTTGTGCACAGAAGAGCTTGAACTCATCGGTGGATGGTCTCATGTGCTGCAAATGGTCTTGAGTTGCAACTTGCTCTTGGTTAGCAAAAATGTTAGACAACTAATCATACTTAACTTTTTTTGTGCTTGGCTTTGTCGATGAGCATGGCTTCTCAGTGCATGTCTGTCCTTCTCTCTTGTCAACAGCAGCCAAAACTGTGTAAATCAGTACCACAGCGTGGAAACACACATGTCCCAACCTGGCCATGCATGTACAATGTGCCATCACCACTGTCTCCTGCACCACTATCCATGGACTTGTTTTTTTTGTGTTCGGAACCTGGGAACGATTTACGATTTAAGTGAAAAATGCAGCATCCGGAATAACTGTTGTTTAATTGAATAATTGAACTTGTGTGGTAGTCTGTTTCTTTAAAGATTAGAAAAGGCATGTGGCCATCACCAGCTGGGATTCCATTCAAAATTTAACTAACCATTGTGCACTACTCCTTCTTTGATTAGGAGAATGTTTATTATTTACATACTACAGCTGATTGAAATGCAGTAATTCGCATTTTTGTAATAGCTGATATTTCATTAAAGTGCATAAAATATGCAAAGGACTTGGATGAAAACCCAGTCTACATGAAAAGTAGCATCTAGTTCTAAAACAACAACAAAATGGCCTCTAACATTAGTTAGCTGCAAGCTAGAGTGCTAACGTTAGCCAAGCAGCTGTTAGCCACTTAGCTAATAACTCACTAGCTAGCATGACTACTCTAGACTTGACAAATACCAAAATAATACGGTTGATAATTGATTCACTTACATTTCCTGTGATCACAAACATATTTTTTGTCTCCAGATGCCATATCCTAGCATTGTTCACCCATCCTGCCATGGTGTATTGATAGGCATCTGTACTCTTGAAAGCCTTTGGGCTATCTCCGGTGTATGGGGATGGATTGTGTATAAGATAAATATAAAAGTAAGTTGGGGCAGACGCGTCGCAGATTTTATGGGACAAAATACTGTTGGAAGTAATATATATGGATCACAACCAATAATCAATGTTATTTCCAAATATCGTTTGTTTTCAGTCTCATTTAGGTGCTCTGTTTGTTGCCATCTCGGCCATAGACATAAAGAAAAGTCTTAGACACAAAAATGGTAGCGGGCATCTCAGAAGTGATGTCATCTGTACCCATAAATAGGCCTAACCTTAATTATATGTTGTGTGTGTAGCATGAACGCGGTTCAGGGCAAACCGATAGGCAGGCAGGCAGGCAGGCAGCGTCTCAACTAGGGTTGTGCATCTTCACTGGCCTCACAATTCGATTATCAGGGCAACGATTGTGATGGCGTGGTGATGGCGCATAGATAAGATGCTTGCCTTTGGTGTGGGAGACCTGTGTTTGATTCCCACTGTGAGACATCCACCATGTGTCTCTGAGCAAGACACTTAACCCCTAGTTGCTCGAGAGGCGTGCGACCTCTGACGTGTATAGCAATTGTAGGTCGCTTTGGATAAAAGCATCAGCTAAATGAATAAATGTAAACAATACGATTCCTGCGGCAGTCACTCATTCAACAGCTGTCTGTGCTAAACAGGGAGAACTCCACGTCTGCAGTGTTTGCACCGTAGAGACGGTCCGGAGCTACATTTACAAGTTCCGCCTTTTTCGTTTCGTCAACATTACGATTAACAATTAACCTCTAGATAATCGATTGACATTTGTGAATCGATTCATAATCGTCCAAGTCCGCATCGTGATGCATCTAAAAATCAATTATTTTCCATACCCCTAGTCTCAACACACGGGAGGTAACACAGGAGGTAAACTGACTAACTGGTGAAGAGTGGAAGATGAAACAGAGTATTTCACTGCATGGGTTGATTGCTTGATGAGCCACAGTTGCGAGACGCTGCATGTGGTGACGAGCCAGACGCCAGAGCCAGACACACCCACAAACACATCCACACACAGACAGGACATGACAGCTAAAACTGACAGAGACAGCAGGGAAGGGAAAACTGAGAAAACATAAGGAGGGGGGAGAATGGAAAAGCGTAATCGTGACATTATAGCTATTGTCAATGCTGTTTACACCGACGAGGTGAAGTCAATGTTCAGCACAAGGCATGTAATGAATCAGGGGGCTTTTTTCAGAAGGCCATTATACACTCACCTAAAGGATTATTAGGAACACCTGTTCAATTTCTCATTAATGCAATTATCTAATCAACCAATCACATGGCAGTTGCTTCAATGCATTTAGGGGTGTGGTCTCCTGAACTCCAAACTGAACGTCAGAATGGGAAAGAAAGGTGATTTAAGCAATTTTGAGCGTGGCATGGTTGTTGGTGCCAGATGGGCCGGTCTGAGTATTTCACAATCTGCTCAGTTACTGGGATTTTCACGCACAACCATTTCTAGGGTTGACAAAGAATGGTGTGAAAAGGGAAAAACATCCAGTATGCGGCAGTCCTGTGGGCAAAAATGCCTTGTTGGTGCTAGAGGTCAGAGGAGAATGGGCCGACTGATTCAAGCTGATAGAAGAGCAACTTTGACTGAAATAACCTCTCGTTACAACCGAGGTATGCAGCAAAGCATTTGTGAAGCCACAACACGCACAACCTTGAGGCGGATGGGCTACAACAGCAGAAGACCCCACCGGGTACCACTCATCTCCACTACAAATAGGAAAAAGAGGCTACAATTTGCAAGAGCTCACCAAAATTGGACAGTTGAAGACTGGAAAAATGTTGCCTGGTCTGATGAGTCTCGATTTCTGTTGAGACATTCAGATGGTAGAGTCAGAATTTGGCGTAAACAGAATGAGAACATGGATCCATCATGCCTTGTTACTACTGTGCAGGCTGGTGGTGGTGGTGTAATGGTGTGGGGGATGTTTTCTTGGCACACTTTAGGCCCCTTAGTGCCAGTTGGGCATCGTTTAAATGCCACGGCCTACCTGAGCATTGTTTCTGACCATGTCCATCCCTTTATGGCCACCATGTACCCATCCTCTGATGGCTACTTCCAGCAGGATAATGCACCAAGTCACAAAGCTCGAATCATTTCAGACTGGTTTCTTGAACATGACAATGAGTTCACTGTACTAAAATGGCCCCCACAGTCACCAGATCTCAACCCAATAGAGCATCTTTGGGATGTGCTGGAACGGGAGCTTCATGCCCTGGATGTGCATCCCACAAATCTCCATCAACTGCTAGATGCTATCCTATCAATATGGGCCAACATTTCTAAAGAATGCTTTCAGCACCTTGTTGAATCAATGCCACGTAGAATTAAGGCAGTTCTGAAGGCGAAACGGGGTCAAACGCAGTATTAGTATGGTGTTCCTAATAATCCTTTAGGTGAGTGTATTTACCAGCCACGTTGCTGGCGTTGTCATAACTTTGTCCCCGGAACTGTACCCCAGATCCTGAACCATTTTTATTACACATTCAGCAAGACTTGCTCCAGTGTGGCTGTGAATAAACTCAAAACTAATGAATCTCTCCACCACTTTTCCTTCCTTGCTGACAAATCTAAAAATCAATGTCTACTGGTCAATGTGTGACAAATGGGGGGTTGAATCTACAATGACTGAGAAGTACTTGGAATGCTGTATTTCAGCTAGTTTTCTTAAACTTTCTCACCCATTAAGCAAATTAACTCCTCGCACACAGTAGATGACAGGTTGGAAGTTGTCCCTCGTCCCTTTTGACCATACTGTGTTCTCTCAAAAATGGATCAAACTGTGCAATAAGTTCCAGCAGTCTGAGGTAATTGGCATTACTTGGTGAGTCTAAAAGTTTTTGTAAAAGAGATTTTTGATCTCAATGAGACTTCCTGGTAAAATAAAGATAAAATAAAAATAAATCATCGCTGATTGCTAGGCCTCTCTCACTCAAAAATTTGATTACAGCCACAGTACGCCTTAAGACCTCCTTGCAGTATTTCCCCTCAGCATCCTATCTGCTGCCTGACTGAAGCATCCACTGTTCTTGATCTGTGCAATAAAGCCAGCATACTGTGACTATGGTTTGCACTCTTCTCGTGGTCCGTAATCCACTCAGGATGTTTCCAGTCAGAGAACCCGGACGTAAAAACATTTTGTTGTGAGTACAGCAGTTTACAGGCAAAGCAGTAAACCATACTTGCAGATGGTGATTAATTAACCACTCTCTAGGTACCTCATTGTTTGGGAGGCGACAATGCAATAAATCATTGGTAAGTGCGCGCGTTTTACCTCCAATACCAATGTCCCGCACAGATGCTAGGTATTTTGGTGCCCTATTCTGGAAGGCTGCAGGACCGTGAGAAATAGCCACTTCCCTGACATGCTCCGTGATGGTCCCCCATAGTTCAGGGTCTGTTGAGATCTAAAAGATGGTAAAATCCTCCGGGGGCTGCTGCTGATCCGGTCTATGTGAAATTGCCATCAACCCCGTCGACCTCTTTGTCATCCTCACTGCTCACTCTGCTTGGATGGAAATGATGGCTGAAAAAACAGAAAAGCTTAAAGATCTTGGTTTGGATCAGTTAATTAAAAACAGAGTCACCGATGTTTCAACTACCACTTCTATCAGAGATGTAAAGTCACTAGACTTGAAAAGATTTTGAATATTATTCGAGATTCTGGAAATTGGGATAAGACTGTAACGACACTTTGCTCATGACAAATTATTTACAATGTCAAAGTGAATTGCATAATAACATTTACCATATTGTAGGAGGCAGTGTAATGAAGTTAACATTGAGTGTGTTGAGAAGATGATGTTTGTGAAAACTAATAATAAAAAAGTCATACAGAACCTTGTGTCTCGTTTTTAAAAACCCCCCCAGAGAGGTCAACAGGAAACGTATGAAAAACGTTTAATGAAAAAAAGAGTAATATAAGCCATCACATCCGGCGGAGTAAACAGACTCCATAGAGCGTTACAGGATGAAATGGGGAAAAAGTAAACGCAGTATGTGTCAAAGATTTTTTATCTGAGCAGGACTCGTATACACTGCATAAACTTGCCAGGATACATTTAGTAAGAAATAGAGTTTTTGTACCATGACACCCAAATCCATTTCAGGTGGATCTTTGCAATATGCAGGCCTTGGTGGAACACAATGATGGCTTTAATTATTTATTATTTATATCAATGTTTTTTCCAAACGTGCATATGCTAGGCCCTTAAAGAAAAAAACAGGGGCAGGGGTAGAAGTCTCTAAGGCCTTTGAGTCTTTTTTTAAAAGACAGCTGCATCCCTGAAATGTTACAAACAGATGTGGGCAAAGAATTCTTTTCCTTGAGGTGTTGATAGCAAACCAAGGTTTTAATAATTTTGGAACGGTCAGTGACCTAAAAGCGTCTGTGAATTGAAAGATTTAACCGTACATTAAAAAATATGTGGAGGTTTTTACAGCTACAAAGAGCCATAAGTACTTGGACGTCTTACTGGAATTACACCTATGCAGGTGATGTCAGAAAATACCTCTCAAGTGTTTGAAAACCTGTACGACACATTTCCCATTAGCAGCAAAACAAGTTACAGATGAAATTCAATGAGGGAGATTTGGTGAGAATATCAGAACTGAGAGGAGTGTTACAGAGTTATACAGACGAGCTGTTTACAGTGACGGAAAGCATACCTCGTCAACCACCGGTTTACAAACGGAATGATTATGACGGAGAACCTATCCAAGGTACTTTTATGAGGCAGAGTTGCAAAAAGTAAACGTTGCTAAAGACAAAGCATTTCAAGTGGAAGAAATCCTGGAGAAACGTGTTGTCAGGGGTAATAAAGAAATGTTGGTGTGTTGGAAAAACTTGCCCAAGACGTTTAACAGCTGGGTCAATGTAAGTGACCTAAAAAATGTATAAAAACAAAAGATACATTAGATTTGTAGTCATTACATTTTGTTTTACGAGTGGTTTTACATCACCTTACCCTCCAACGCCAGTCTCAACGTATTTAAAAATAATTTGCGCTCCAGCTGCCATGTAGATTTGGCACAGAGGGTTTAGAGGGTTGGTGGCAGGTAGCCTTGACAGAGATTTCATACCCGCATATCTGGTTTAACATATCTAATGAAGATGCTTACTTTGAATAGAGGAAGAAATCCACAGAAAAGAATCAGAGAGTGAAGTCCACCGTCAGAGGTTTGGGGGAGGATATTTGATAATGTTTTATAAAATAATAATATGGTATCAAAATATGTGAAAAAATATTTACATTGTATGAGGCAACAAACAGCCAGACCTTTTCACCACACCATTTATTCTATGCAAGTTTTCAAAGACTGTTACAACTTATAAATAAAGATGGATCTTGAGATGAATAAATTAGTTAATTTTTTATTAAGGGATAAAATTAAGCCAACGTGGAGCGAGGGGATGAGTTTCTTTCTTTTTTCTGTTGTTAAGGCGGGTAAGGCTTCCACCTCATTCCAGTGACGGGTTAGCGACGTTCATCTGTGTCTTCTTCCCTTCTTTAATGGTAGGTGGGACATCTCATCATCCTCCACATGCCACATCCCAGTGAGGGGTTAGGGACATCTGTTTTTTCCTTCTTCCCTTCTTTAATGGTAGGGGTGACATCTCCTCCTCATCTTCACGGGGTCCTACCGTTTGAAGGTGACGATATTGTTCTCAAGCTTGGCGGTTACTCATCAGGGATAAAGGGATGTGTGAACCTTTTACAATGTCTTATCCACAAACTCTCCCCTGGGAGTCCACCCGCCCTGGCTTTCGGTTAATTTCTTCATGATGTACTTTGCATTGTTACGATAGCGGGTTTTGTAGCACCTCCTTGGCCATCGCATCCAGTTTCTTGTCTTTTTCGTCTTCTACTCACTGTTCTTGTGCCTCTTGTACCTGTCTTTAGCTACTGTCAGAGTAATATGGCATTTTTCCTTCTCTCCTTGTTTGACCAGAACTAAGCATCTTTGCAGCAGTGCGTTGTAGTTCTTTATTTTTTCATAGGCGTTCATCCCCTGTTCATTTAATATAGCCGCTTTTTACATCCAAATTATTTTCTACCGTACCATCTCATTGTTTCCCCTGCATTGGGTGAAGAAGCTACCAACTGATTCAGAGGGTCTAGCTAATGAGGCGTCATCAAACCCATTTTTTGGCTCATGATTTATCTTTTAATAAGCCCTCCCAGAAGCTGCCCAAAGATGGGAACGACAAGAAAAGGTAACGAAACCCTCCAGACTATTTTCTCACAGCCCAATGTTTGGTTTTAGGGCTGTTTTTTATTAGCCAGTAGCCTTATAAGTTTCTTTTGTTTTTTGAGTTTTTTTCATATTGAGCTGAGGTCATAGGAATGTTTCCTTTTAAAAGATTCATAGAGAGCTTCCACAGAGGCTGAAGAAAGTCCAGTGAACAATTCTTGAGAACATCTTTACGCCTTTGAGGCGTGGCGTGACATGAAGCACTTTAAGCCTTGTTAAATGTGCTGACATGCTGGATCAGGTCGATTGGGAAGATATACGATGGGACACTGATGGGGCAGTACTCCTGATCTTAGTCTGTAAGGTTCTGGGAAGCTACACCGAGTTCCAAATTATTATGCCAATGATATTTTACACTGATTTTCCTAAATAGTCAATGCAAATGACAGCCAGTATAATTTTGAAGTCATCAACCGTTAGGGCATCACTCGAATTTCATTGAGCAAACCATCCAATAGTTTGTTTTATTTTTTCAAAAATAAAAAACTCAAAATGCACTGTTCCAAATAATTAAGCACAACAGAGTTGCAAAACATTTTATAGGTTGTAAAGAACTGAAAATGGTCATTTGTTGAACTTGCAGCATTAGGAGGCCATATTTACTGAAATCAAAAGCTGTTTCAATCAAACACATCTTAACAGGGCAAGTTACATGTTAACATAGGACCCCTTCTTTGATATCACTTTCACAATTCTTGCATCCATTGCACTTGTGAGTTTATGGAGAGTTTCTGTTTGAATTTCTTTGCAGGATGTAAGAATAGCCTTCCAGAGCTGAGGATGAGCCCAGAGAATCTGATGTGAACTCCATCCCACCCTCATAGATCTCATAGACATGGTGGCCATCCACCACCCATCCATCCATCTGGACCATCCAGGGTTGCACGACACTCATCAGTAAACAAGACTGAAAATGAGTCATGCAGTCAGCAGAGAGATGCTTTTTCATTCCCATATTGCTTGAAAACTGTGGCCTGCTTAATAATGTTCAACATCCTTCTTAAGTAGTTTTCCTCAATTGGGCTCACCTGGCAAGCTAATTATCACAGGGGTCTGAGATTGGTTTCAATGATCCAAAGAGCCCGGAGACACAATACCATCCGTGAGTTTGATTGAAAAACTAAATATTTAATGTTTATGACACTTAATTCCAATTTGTTGATTTGGAATGCGGTGTAGACGTGAGGTTGATGATTAAATATCTGTCAGGATCTTTGGTAGCATCTTCAAAACTCGAGGGTTTTTAAACAGCACCAAATAATTACTGTTTAAGCTAATTGAAGTTAATTTGGTCAATTAGATACCTTGGGACAATAATGGATCACAAACTTACTTTTCAAATAAACAGTGAAAAAATGTCTCCAAGTGTCAGCAGCGCCACTTTTTCTTGAGGAAGCTCCACAGATTTCAGGTTCACCAGTCAATCCTGATAGCTTTTTTACAAGTGCTTCATTGAATCTGTAATAACCTACTATACTGTATATCAGCCTGGTTTGGGCAGTAAAATAATCAGACAGCTGCAGGAACCACTTATCAGTATTTACAACAGACTAAAATAAAAGGAACACAAATAGCCTCAGACACACTCACAACACTGCACAGCTACTAAAGTCTTCTACCATCAGGCCTAAGAAGCATGCTGGAATAGCCTTCGTGGGAGCAGTGGTAATTTTAACTTTTTGGTAATTCCCATTATAGCACAGGCTTGCACCTAACTAATGGGCCTTATTTATGGTTTGGTACTAAACTATCAAAAGAAACTGAAATACACCTTTTAAGGTTTTTCAGAAGATCTTCCTGGAGCTGGAGGATGGGAACGAAAAATGTTCCCCAAAGTCCACAATCTCAAGGTCAGCTTACTGGCGGTGTGCTTCACAACTATAACACTAACGTTTTATATATTTTTACACATCCTTCTTGTATTGGTTGTTTTTTAACATTTACTCATCTTAATAAGACACTGTTCCCACTTTAGTTCAGGTAGCTGCAAAGGTGCATTGCTAATGGTTAAGAAGTGCATAATAAGTTATTTATTAATTTAGGCCTCATGACGATTGGTTAGTTAGAGCCAGTTGTAAAGTTGAAAAGACCGACCATGAACCCCCCCCAGTAAATCTTTTCTCATCAGATCTGCACCAATCCACCAACAGCAGACCTTTAGCCAGCATTATTTATGTACACTAAGAATGATGTGTCTTTCTCATATAAGCTACAACAACACATTTATAAAATGTCTTGTTCAAAGATATAACCGAGTAACATAGAGTCAAACAACTCTTGCTGACAACTACATTGCAGACACAAAATAATATTAAACACACATATTAGATACAAAGTAAAGATAGGTGTAAACAAGTTGTCCAGATAACAACAAACAAAATATGACAAAAAAGTGTTTAGGAAAGACATTGCCTACCCTGCCTTTAAGGCTAATTCAACTACTGAAATCATTATGTTTGTATATTAAGTTAATATTTTAAGACTCTCCGGCTAAGTGCCTAAATATAAATGTCAAACCTAAATGGTTATGGGCTATTATTTTACAGTCATACAATGCTGTGTTAACCAATATGTGGTTAGAATAATAGCCTTTATAGCTTCAAGAAACCTTTATAACTCCAATAAGTGCATAAATCCATTTAAAACAGTATGGTTTTATACAGCTCACACCTGCCTGTCCCCTCAAAACCCTGTAAAGAATCCTCTAAATTCAAAGCCTGTAATGTTAATGAACATCAAACACACACATTTTTACCAAAATAAACTGTGTGTGTATGTATACAGTTTGTATACTTGACTGTTACATGTGAATGTGTGCGTGATATTTTTCCATGCAGCCTGCCTGTGTGCATGTGCTGGAATCTAGGCCATCCCTTGTGGTTTTGTGTCTGAGAGGCGGATCAGTCTATATGAGGGGCAGCCAGGCATATGGGTGTGTTTGTACGGGGACATGCGCACACAGGACTTCATCTTCCTCTGTGTTTGTGTATAAGAGTGAGAAAAAGAGCACATACTGGTGCCTGGGTTGTCGAGGGGTGTTTCCACTGTGCAAACACACTACAGTGTCGTAAGAACAGGAGACACTCTCACTTAAATTGTACACACACAGACACACACACCCTCTGTTGCTCTCTGCCTCACTATCTTCCTTCCTACAATTGGGAATCTCTCCATCTCACTTCAATGCCCCCACTCTCCACCTCCAAACCAACTCCACTTTCTCTCCCACTCACAGGGTGAGTCTAGGAAACAGCTGGAAAAGCAAATAGTCGCAGGCAGGCCTAGCCCTGGCCCACTGGCTCTTACACATGACTGGACCTTTACTTGGATGAATGCAGTCCTCACACTGATTTTTCACTGCAGTCAAAAAAGCACAAGGAGCAGTGCCATTGCACAAACCTAAAGGAATGCTGCAGCAGTTGGCAAACACACTCTTTGATCAACTTCGCAGTGTGCGGCGAGGAGATTTGTAGCAGCGTCACCCTTGTGAGCCACAAGTTTCTCAGGGATATTTTGGCAGCCATGGCCACACACAGGATCACACAGTCCAGGGATGGAGTTGTCTCAGTAATAACCATACCTATCCTCTGTCCCCATTTAAAATGTTATGCTCTTGAGTTCTGCCTCGTCCTCCAACTCTCAGTCATCATCAGCTTCCAACATCAATACACTCGACCCATATCCACAACAAATTTGCTGCATTCTGTCCGATTAGACATTAGAGAATTTGATAGCTGAGCAAAATTGAAACGTGGGGTCAATAAGTCAGCAAATACCGTATGCTGTATCTAAAGTAAGCTCTGTTTTCATATATATATATATATAGTCTCCTTTGATTAAAATCATGTTTTGACATTGTGATATTATTATTGCCCCAGTATAGATTACATGTACATTTTTTATTAGAATTATAGGAAAGTGAATGAAATAAATTGTACATTAACTTTATCCATTCCAGAAATGCTAGTTTATAACTAAAACAATATGGATGTGACCTCACAAAATTAGCAGAATATACAAAGCAAAAACTATGGATAAAATGGTACACTTTCTCTTTTTTTAATCTATTTTATTTAATACATTCAGCATAAGATTTGCATGGCTCTGTAATAAAAATTAGTAGAACATACTGCTCATGTCTACATAACACCTTCCCAAATTCCTTGTACACAGTGCTGCTGTTCATTGTGCTTGTTCAGTTCTTCTGACTTATTTAATATACCACTTTAATCTAGTAATGGAAGAAGTACAAGTACCTTAAAGTTGTACTTAGGGACAATACTTACGGAAATGTACCTGGTTATATTCCACCAATGCTTTAATCAGATTTACATCAATTTGAGTATGCATGAATATGTGTTTGTACATATTTTTTTAACTCGTTTATGTATATCAACAAGTCAGATATCCAAATATTCAATTTTAGTTGCTTTAATCCAAAAATTATCTGTGTCAGTCTTCCAAATTCATCCCAGTGGCACTGCTCTAGGAGCATATTTTTAAAGAAAAGGTAAAGAAAGGAAGGAAGGGAAGGTTATGTAATTCATCTAAGTTGAGAGCTGTCTTAATGAAACAATAACACCAACAATATCACCCTACTGACATATTTTTCTTGAATTGCTACCATAATTTGTATTGATTTTGTATCTAAAATATTTAGACTAATGGAAAGAAAAAATTCTGGTTGGGGGAGAGTTGACATTCAGGAGGGGAGAAAAGAGAGGGAGAGGCTGCACACTGCAGACAGATGAGACAATAGGCTGCCGAGTCACCAGTCGACAGACCTGATCAATGTCGAGCTGTTGCACAACACCAAACCATTTGTCCTCCTTTCTTGCTTCATTTCTAGCTCCCTATCATGCTGTCTCTCTTTCTTGTTCTGCTCAATCCACACAGCATTCTCATTTGGGTAAGATTTAAAGAAAAATGACAATGCAGGGTCCCTCTCTTTTCTCTGCTTGCTGTTTTTTAAATTCCGGCCAGCGTTCCCTCTTCCCTTCAACATGAGTGGCGACGAGGAAACTAAAATCAAAGCTTTTTTGGAAACACTGAGGATCCCCTCCCACAACAATCATTTAAGAGTTATGTGACTTCTGAAAATGCAGATGAAATTCCATCTTCTGCACTAAAATGTTTCACTTTTCCCCTCAGTCCTCTGACAAGTCCCTAATCACTGGGTTAATTCTATGCGTCGTATAACAGTGTAATGTAATGATCCTCCAGCATTGCATGCTCATGACAGGAGTGCTAGTGTTAGTTAGAAGCCCACACTTTCTCATGAGGATCCCAGCAAGAACAAACTCAACAACTGCTGCTATAATATAAACTTCATGTATAAAAGATTAGATTTGCCTTTTATAACACAGAGCAAGCAGAGCTGGCCAGCAGGGTAAGACTTTCTTTCTGAGTGCATTTCTTGCCCCCTATTTTAGTTTTTCGTGGCATTTCTATCCCTTTTAGATTCAATTTCAGTGGACTATGAAATCATACACTTTGAGTCCATACTGGCAATTTCCTACCACTAAGATTTCTGTTTTCATGAAGTATGCCACACATCCCGCACTTGTTCCCCATGGCTGGAAACTGGCAGCAGGTTTCAAAGAAAAGGACGGTGCCATTCTCCTTTCAACTATTCCATCTTCAGCCTACCATTGTTGGTTATTTAATTTTTTGTTGACATTGTGGGTTAGTTGGTTGACATTTCCTTGCACTGCAGGCACTGTGGCATCATTTTCATAGTATTAATTCTGTGTAGTTCTTGTTTTCTCATCATTTTTCTTGCCAGCAATTATTCCCCATTTTACTGTGAACAGCCCACTTTTCAGACAAGCACAAACAAGTTCTTCATGCTGTCAACAAGGGACAGTTTCAGTGCAACCATATGGATGTCTCAGTGCTCCTCTCTGTTTTCTAACATGAACATTAGTCTATTCATGAGCAGACACATGTGACACACCTCACAACATCCTGAAGCACATGCTAAGCTCTAGGGGTTAAAGAGAGCACAGAGCATGTGACAGCAGGATCATACATAAGAATGAAAAGGTGAGGGTGATGAGATGGATTATTATTGAATGTGTATTTATGATATATTGATGTTGATATCTATTGCTTACTAGCATCTTTTAATATTAAGATTAATATGCATCTGTCTTGCATATAAGAAACAGCTTTTTGTTCTATGCTATTAAGGTTCAATTGAATTGAACTGATCTGAACTTATCTCTCAAATTAATTGAGTTGAACTGCATTGAACTGAGATTTCACTCTAATATTAACAAATAAAATGTATGGTTATCTGTTTTGGATTTTGGACTGCAGGTTTTTTGGACAAAAATCAACAATTTCTAGAAGTCACCTTGGTCATTAGGTAATTAGTATTTTTGACTATTTTCTGATTTTTTCCCCTACACACTGTGTATCTACACAATTAATCAAATAATTAAAAATCCATGGATTAATCAATAATATACACTATAAATAACTATAAATAAATAATCACTAGATGATACTCATTGTACCTCATGACTTGTTTTGGACTTCCAAAACACTGTCCTCTCTTGTCTTTGACCTTGGCATTGCTCCTTTTGCTCATACCCTAAGCACAAATAGTAAACTACAAACTTCTTCGATGTTTTGTTCTCCTTCCAAAACAACAGGTGCAAATCTGTCGAAGCTCAACGGCTTTCTACATTATCCTGCATAATTTCCCCAGAGGGAAAAAGAGAAAGATGGAGGATTAAAAGAGGTAAGGGAGACTCAAAGTGTTGTTTTTCTCCAGCTGCATAGCCAAATGGAAAATATGTATGTGTTCCCTGAGGTCATGTGAATTTATGTTTGTTTCCATAAGTTTACAGTTTGCAGGAATCTGTGCATTTTCCTGCTTTGTGTGTGGTGTGTGTTTAGATCTAAAAAATTTTTGTTTTATGTTCAAAGAAAAAAAAAGAAAGAACTGGCAACTCTGACCATAATGCCCTGGAGCCAGAGTTATACATAGCAAATTACACACTGGTGTGCCAACCCCTCCTGACTCAAGCCTGCAAAACCAGGATACAAAGAGAAACACACAAACAGAAATACTCATTACACATTATATTAAATCAAGTACATAAAATGGCACAAAAATACGGTACACAAGCACACACAAACACACACAAAAACATGATGCTCAGTGATGCAATTTCCTTGACTTTCTTTTCAAAAAACAATGAGCATGAGCAGCACTTTACATCCTGGCTATATATTTACACCACAGATTAAGTTCTGCTGCTGCTACATAATCACTCAACTGTTATGCAACGCAAGCCGACTTGTTTTTAATTTTTAAACATTGAGTTTTAAAAAGCTATGAGGTAAAAGAGGAAAAGTAGTATTGTTGGAGCTCTCCATGCAAAGCAATAAGCTCACTGACATGCCCACGTTAAATCTTTCATGCGAGAGGGGAAAAGGGAGTTGTTTGTTTTTGTGCGTGTATGTGTCTGTGTGTGTGCGCGCGCATGAGTGATAGGGAGGGCAGATGAAGCATGGTCAATCTGTGAATAAATGTTTATGACAGTGTTTAAATAATCAAGTTTAGGTAAGGAATGTCGAGCTGACAAGAAATAAAACTATAAACTCTTGTGTGTAAATGTTTAATGTAGACTACTTTTAACTAACAGGGTCCCTGCTTGCTGTATTTCATGCATGCGTGTGCAGAGAAGGCCTAAGAGGATGAGGAGACAGTGATGTCACCAGGAAATCAGACACTGGGATAAGCACGCACAGAATTAACCTAAACTGAACTTTTCATGTAATTATTTCACAGTGTGCATACACTCCTACTTTCTGGGGTTGTATGTACTTATGGGGTTTCGTATTTACTTATTCACTCCTCTATGTATTTTCCCTCTACCTCGCTACACATACATACACTTACTCATCTATGTATTTATTTACTTAAATTTGCACTTAATGTATTGCTGATTTACTTCATGAACTTAACCACATTGACAGTGTACTTATGTTTGTATTCACTAATTTTTATACTTGTACTTACTCAACTACATACTCTAGTTACCACTTAATCAATTTTATGCTTTCTTAGTTTGTCATTTAGGTATTTGCCTACTTAATGCACGTTTTACCTATTAATAGTATGTTTTAACAGCAATAGTAAGTCCTCTTTATGACATAATAACCAGTTTACATGCAGTGGTTCCCTGGACTCCGAGGCAATGCAAGGCAATGTAATGTCATTATATGTAAACTCAATATTCTTTATATAGCAATGCATAAAGTGAAATGTAACAGTATCAAAGAATATAATAATGTACAAGACAATGCAACAATAGCAAAAGAAGAAAATGAGAAAAATATCACTCAACAAAAGAAACTGCAGACATAAAACACATACACATACAGTTAGACAAGTACATACAGTAATTCATCAAGTTTGGTTAGCTCAATTTTGATTTACGGGCATTTATGTAAAATTTTACATAAAGACACAAAGGTAAATTAAAGCTGCAAGCAGTGTTGGGCGGGCCCTCACACGTGTAACGCGTCGAGGTGTAAGGCCGCCGCATTACAGATTCTGGAGTTCTGCCAGTGTGGCTTTGAATTTCCAACGTGCTTCGGACGCTGAACAAACGTGTTAATCATCGCTTCCTGTGTCCCCTTTACGGCACTACATAGCACTTCGCACTACGACTATAAATGAACATGTAGATGTGTTCAGGGCGGGACTGTTGTTAGGCACTTAAAGTTTGGTGCAGATCTGAGCATGTACACTGAAGTTATAACAACTTCCTGTTTTCTGACGAATCATCAATTTTGGACCCCACGCCATGGCCACGCCGTTCCACGAAAACTCACCGTTTGTACAACTTTTAATCATGAATGGCTTTAGACCGCACAGCACAAATCTGAAGTCGATCGGACGAAATCCCTAGGAGGAGTTTGTTAAAGTACGGAGTGTGTAAATCATCCAAATATTACCATAAAATTCAAAATGGCTGACTTACTGTAGGGTTTAGAGCATTGCTCCAAGAGGCTTTTTGGTACGTCTGGACATTATACATGTGCCACAGAAATTTCATACATTTAGGTGAAATGTGCAGTGGGAGCTGCTTCGTTAAAGGTCACTTCCTGTTTCCAGCAGGTGGCGCTATGACTGTAGGTGAATGTTGGCATGTACATGTGTTCAGGGTGGGATTCTTAATAAACGTGTAAAATTTGGTAGAGATCTGAGCATGTACAGTCGAGTTAAAACAACTTTCTATGTCGTGGCGAAGCGTGAAACTTTGCCGCCATGCCACCCTCACACTATTCACTGCAAACTCACAAGTTTTACAACATGGCTTCATCAATGTGTTAAGGGCTTTCTGGGACAGTTCTGAAGTTGATATGTCCAACCTGCTAGGAGTAGTACATTACAGCATAAAACATGTAATTTCCTGTTGCCAGCAGGTGGCGCTATGACTTTGAGTGAATATTGGCATATAGATGTGTTCAGGGCGCGACTCTTATTATACATTTACAATTTGGTGTGGATGTGAGCATGTATACTGAAGTTATAACAACTTCCTGTTTCAGCAAACCGGTCGACTGATAATAACCATTTGTACAACTTTTAATCGTCAATGGGTTTAGACTGCACAGCGAAAATTTGAAGTCAATTGGACTAATTCCCTAGGAGGAGTTTGTTAAAGTACAGTGTGTGTAAATCGCCGAAAATGGCCATTAAACCCAAAATTGCCAACTTTCTGTTGGGTTTAAGCAATGGCTCTAAGAGGCCTTTTTGTGCGTCTGGACATGATACACGTACAACAGAAATTTCGTACACGTAGGTGAAACTTAGTCCGTTGGGCCCTAAAGAAAGAAAAGAAAAAATCCCCTAAGTTTCAATAGGGACCTCGCACGGTTCATGCTTGAGCCCTAAAAAAACAGATTGACGTATCAAAAGAATTTTGGTATGTTTTGATCAGCGATGTCCGTATATGATCCTGCCACAGTTTCAGGTCGATTGGCGAAACCGTCTGGGACGAGTAAATAGGATTTAGAGAAAAGTGATAAAAAGTTGCATAATTCAGAAGATCACTGGAACAAAGATGCAGATGAATCCAGAGATTAAAGTAATGAAAGAAGTTTCACATTAAACAAAACCGTTTTCGAGATGGAATTTGCAACCTACGTGCCAGTTTTGGTGAGTTTTTGTGCTGCAGTTTTTGCTGCCCAAACACATTTAGCGGAGAAGAAAGAAGAAAGAAAGAAAAAGAAGAAGGAGAAGAATGAAAACAAAAACAATAGAGCTCCAGCTGCTTTGCGGCTTAGATCCCTAAATATAAAAGTTAGTGAATACAAATGTAAGTGCACAGTCAGGTGGTAAAGTGCATAAAGTAAGTGAGCAATACATTAAGTGCAAATTTAAGTAAATAAATACATAAAAGAGTAAGTGTGTAGCAAGGTAGAGGGAAATTACATAGGAGTGTTTAAGTAAATCAGAAACTACATAAGTACACAACCCCAAAAAGTAGAAGTCTATGTGTGACCTTATGTGTAACCCTATCTTGTTCGGTCTGCTATCCCCAAACACTTCCCTGGAGAACAATGGGACACAAACACAACCACAGCTGTTCATCATGAACGAGAAGTTGGTGAGATGTCTGCTCTCGCTTGAACCATAGCATGGCAAACAAGACATTAAAAGATATTCTAGGCTTTGTAATAGTAAGCTGAACAATAAATGCAATAATTTTTAATGACAATATTCAAAATAACTCCTATTACATTACCATGGACATACTACATGGATTACATTTTAACCCAATGTTCTCACTCTAAGGTTTAAGAGGCTATACGTAGATTTTTTATTAAATCACTTATCAATTAATCACTTTTTTATTTCCTATTTGTGAACAGATAGTAACCTCACAAAAAATTAACCACATGCCGGCCTTCTCGGTTGCTTTGGAACAGTCACTACTCTGCGTCTTATGTCAAGAAATCGAGTCAGACACAAGCATCTTCTTCTGAACTCTACACACAGCAACAACACTGCAGCCAATGAAATGGAGTTGACTAACACCACAGGTGTCATTAACACTGGGGACGCTGGGGACATGTCCCCACCACTTTTTTAAAGCATGATTTGTTAAAAATAAATCTGAAATATTGCTTGCAGTTAAAGCCCCCCTCCAGCCAGTTTTAACTGCCTTATTTTGGTGAATGTTCTTTCTCAAACAAAGAATGGGGGTGTGGTTAATAGTCGGACGTAATACATTACCATGACAACCAAAAACTGACCGGCTGGAGTGTTCGCTAACGATATGCTGTGTTAACATCACTACACTGTAAAGTTTAGTACACTTTACTGTCTGGCAGGAGTAACTATTACTTACCCATGATAGAAACTACTGTGCGCGTGTCAGCTGTTATCAATCATACAGTCGATGGTCCTGTCACGCACTGCACACAATAACTCCCGCTATGTTTTATGGTGCACTTACTTTACCGCAGACTGTGTATAAGACGGTGGCAGGTGAAAGTGCGACGCGTTTTCTGTCATCTGTCCTCCAACACCACACACACAAATGCCATAATGAAAATGAACAGCACACTAAACCAAGAGGAAGAAACTAAAAAATAAAATGAAGACCCTCTATTAGCCAACTTTCTGCACTTATGCTAGCTAACTACACCTGGCTAAATACAACTTAGTTAATTTAGCTAACTAAACTAGAAAGACAAACCGACCATCAGACACAGAGACATACCTACAGTAAGTTCTAAGTAAATTACATGATAAATTGGTTAACTAGCTCACAACAATGTTTAGCGGTTTGATGCTCTGACGTAAGGAGGCGTGACAGTTTTTTAACTAGGCATGACAGTGCACCTGCGCAAGCTTGGAGAATGACGTATGACTTATGGAATTTCTATAGTCATACGTCACCACCCCATTTTAACAACTAAGCAATTTTTGCAACTTTGAGCACAAATTAAGCTATTTGTCAAAAAATATTAGGCTAACTACGTATGTGGGTAAACAAAATTGTAAGGAAATTACTCAGAAAATTATGAAATATCATAGAAATGTCAAAATACACTGGAGGGGGCTTTAAATAACAAATGAAAATGCCTTTTGAAAGGTTTATTTGCACACTAAGAAAACATGCAATGCAATTAAAATATATAAAATATAGAAACAAATGTGCATTGTCCAAAAAAAGTAAGTTAAGCTAAGAAAACAAGCTACTGATCATAAAATGACCCAAAGACATGCATGCACCTATCACTAACTTTAACAACTTCTTGACACAGTGTTTTGGCTAAGTTTTCCATTCTCTGCCTACATACATATGTGTTGCCTCAGCAAGGATGATACTACATGACTCCACAAAAGCCCTATGTGAAAATTATGTAAAATTATAGGAGCCTTACAGTTGTTAGCTTCTGACAACGAAGTTTGACAGGACACAAGGCGCGAGGCTGCCGTGCTGTGTAACAAGCTTGGGAAGCTGGAGGCCGCACTCATGATCATATTTTGGGACACTGTGCTGCACCAATTCAAGCTTATGAGCGACAGTTTTCAAAAGAGAGATATGGACTTCTGTGCGCCTTTTGGAGTCACTGCACACTTACGTTGCATCACTAAGAGGATGAGGAAGAGCAATTTGCTAACTTTGAGACATCTGCCCGGGCTGTCACAGGTGTGACACAGACCTACCAGTATGAGACCCACCGCGTGAATAAAAGAAGAATGTTTGATGTTGAGACAGTGGGTAATGAAGTCCTTCTCACTGGTAAAACGTTCCAAGTTCTGCACTGTCCTTGATGGCCATCGAGTCCAAGCTTGTGAGGGAGCTGGACTTTGAGGACTTGATTTGCAACAAGACAAGAAAGAAAAGGTAAGAGCTATGATACTTTCCATGAACTGAGGCTAATATAAACTGTTATAATTTGAATATATTTTGCCCATTATGGTGTGATGTTGATATAGTCCTGTGTGACAACTTACCAAATCAACTAAATCTAAACAATTCAGCAAAATCAGGCAGGCAAAACGCTCTTATTCTGAAATACTCCATGTGGGAAATTCAGCCCTGCAGGGAATGGGGAAAAATGGTTCACAGAGCACTGTGATCGGTTGTAGAAGCACACAGAATGACAAATAAACAACAATTGACCCTTCGCAAAGCCACGCCCCCTTTGTAAGTCCGACAAACTGTCGGAGCTGTTAGACTTTTATCACGGTGCTGCCGCTGTCTATTACTGCACTCCCCAGAGAAATATTGTCTAATATTTGGAAAAAAGCAATCTCAGAAAGGAGACAGAAAGGTTTGTATTATATGTTTGAAGGTTGTATTCATGCTGTCAAACTGATGTGAAAAAACAAAGACAGAAGCTAAATCCTACCGATCAAAGAGTAGAAATGAACCACCGCATCACCTGACTATTGAGACAAAGGACAAAGATATTAAGGATTAACACTGATCCCGTAAAGTTGGGTAGGTCTCTATTCTTTATTACTATCATTAAAAAGCACCAACAGTAGGATTATATAAAGTTACATTGAGTAGTAAGTTAAGTTAGGTAGGATTACCTAACTAACATTACATTAGGAACAATCCACAGCCTACATTTTTCTGGATTTGTGTTTTGGAAAGTGAATAAATCGTACTTCTCCTTTCAACCTCTCTGTAATTATTACAAGTGCCCCAGGAACAGGGTTTGAACATATCTTGGAAAAATACAGCAAAAAAAAAAGAAGCTAGTGAAGGGTCAATTGACAACATTAAAGACAGCTGCATTCTATTTAGATGAGCCAGTTCCAGGCTCTTGGTATTGTGCATGCTGGTTCAATGGCATGGCTTATTGAAACAATTAATTTAACTGAGCCATCGTTGACAAAATTTGGTTCAATTGTGCTTTTTCAAAATTGACATTGGATATCTGGCTATACTAAACAACTTTGTAGGTTTAAAAAGTGATAGTTTTCTGCCCAATCAAGTCTGGATGTGACATTATCTGTGATCACTTCACACCATGCGTCGTCAATGCACTTATGAAATGGTTGTAGATACACTGTAATACATTTCAAGTTAGTTTAACTTGGAAATGCAAAGTTCACCTGCTTCCTTGAAAGTGCAGGTTAACTCTGCTGAAGATTGCCTTTGTTTCAACTCACAAATTGAAGTTGATATAACTACAGTATTATAGTTGTCTCAACTTTGTTTTTTTAGTTGATTGATTGATTTTATAACGTGTTCCAACTTTGTACTTTGAGTTAAAACAAATAATTTCATTTACTTTTTCAATGCAAGAAAACTTCTCTTAACTAGTCTAATCGACATACATTTCTGCATGATTTTAACTTGTAACTTGTAACTAAAGACTTATTTAAGAAAATATAAAACAACAGATAAAGATAGGAAGTAGAGTTGGACCAATAGACGATGCCATTGTCCTTTGGCAATGGCTGACAGACATCTCAACGTTGAGCCGGCATCGTTGTAAATCCCCCGCACACCCAGCAAAAAAAATTGCTGTGTTCACTGTTGCTTTACCTGGTCCGTGCATAAAATATCCACCACAACGTACGTAACGTAAGATAATAGTCTACCAATTTTTTTTACAGAGTGAAGTCTGTGCAAGAACACATGCTTCATTGTAGACATTGTCCGATGGAAATTTTGTTCACATCGCCCAACCCTAATATAAAGCATGTAAATCAGTAACATCAGTTACTGTCAGGACAGGAGATCTTAAGACAAAGGGCACAAGATAAAGCATCAGCAACAGGTTAGCAGGGCCTTTAACATGACGTATATCCAAATGATAAGGCTGCAAAAATAGAGCCCACCTCATCAGCCTTTGATTTGGAATTTGCAGTGATTGCAGAAATGGGGCCCACCTGAACCAACTTAGATGTCAAAATGTTGAAGGGCCCAAACAAGTGAGAGAGCTTCTTTTTCTATCACAGAATAGTGTAGTTGATAAGACTTAAACTTTTTAGAAACAAAAAGCAATAACGGTTCTAACCACACCTTTCACATATGCAACAGCACCAATTTCTTAGCTGTCCATAAATTGAATTTCACCTCAGTTTATTGTATTTCACCTGTTTAATCATGAATGATAGCGACAGAGTCTGATTTCTTGGGACCACTGTGTAGTAGGATTAGGGTTTTCTGCGTGTAGGTTAGAAATTATACTGTAGATTGCATGTGCTTCATTTATTTGTAGCATTTATTTAGACAATGTGTTAGTACTTCAAATATATTTGCTTAGTGTTTGGGTCCCTATGTACAAGCTTCAGATAGCTTAAAAATGGTGTCCCTTTTCACAAATCTACATTATTTATAATGATTGTACTTGCATTTTAATGTTTTGTGAAAAAACTAAACTGGACTGAACTAACCTGAACTTGGTATCGTGCAGCGACAAAGACTAAAACTAACACAAAAACTAAAATTTGGCAGCAACTTCAAATTATTAGCAATGTCAATTTGAATAGCAGAAGGTATACCACAAGCTGAAGATGGGACTGCCAATTCACTAACTAATATTTTACCTTCCATGACAAGGTCAAGTTAATTTGCTTGTCTTTCATATTTCATGTTCCGTTTTTTGTTTCATCACTTCAACTTCTAATCTTCTCTGCTGGATTCGCATCATCACATTGTTTTTGCTCCTCAAACGTTAGATTTATCATTGAAGACACAAACCCATCAGATATTTGTGTGTTTCAGTTAGCAAAATTCCCTCTTCCATCTAATTATTTTTAACAGCTATTCTTTAGTAAACTGTTCCAACAATGTTTCAGAGGGAGCCTGAATGAAACAACCCACCACAGAAGCTATTCTACCCTATTAAACTGTAAACTTAATACGTATATTTGAGCCTACCAAAGGGCTTTTAACCCAGCCAAACAAATGACATGTGCCCATAACACCCTGGAATCTCTCTCCCCTAAACTTACTAATGTACCTATCTAATTGACTAAGTACCCTCAACCCTGTCTTCGTGTGGATACTGCTGAGGGATATTTATTCATTGTAAACCAGCACCACACTAAACCAACAACCTGCAACAAGCTCTCTGGTAGAACTTATTGCTACACCTACCAGGAGAAACTCCAGTTGAAACACGCCACAAAACAGTTGGGTAAGCACCTACCAAACAAAGTACTAAAACCACAAAAAGGCTAGATCAAAACTCTCTACCAAACTAACTCTCCAACAACCTTTCCTTTTGTGTAAGTTAAGCAGCAAACACCCTGCTATCTAGCAACTTACCAAAATACCAAATCACAACTGTTAGGACGAGCCCCAACTTTGTCACAGCACAGCTCAAAGGGAGAACAAAGAGGAGAGGACACCACATAACTTGTAACCAAAGATTTATTTAACAAAATAGAAAACAAAAGATAAAGATATAAAATACGTAAATCAGTAACATCGGCGTGTTGAGTATCTGCATGTGCTTACAGTGAAGTGTAATGAACAAAGCAACTAAACACAAAGAAAACCTAACCCAAAAAATAAACCATATTTTTAAATATGGCCACTTCTTTTAACTTCAAACAACATGTCAAAGGGCAAACACATAACCGTGGTCATACACTGGACTCGGTTTTTACCCTGGGTGTCAGCTTTTCCTCGGTGGAATTAGTGGACACGACCATATCTGACCACAGATGTATTGTTTTTTAGCTGTGATTCTCCTGTTACTCATGCCGCCTCACCAAGCTCCGTGTGTTGTTGGGCTTCTGTAAATAACATCATAGATTACGGTCTAGACCTGCTCTTTTATGAAAAGTGCTGTGAGATAACTGTTGTTGTGATTTGGCGCTATATAAATAAAATTGAATTGAATTGAATTCTCGCATCTTTAATGAACAAAGTGTTTCAAAGTTTTGCACATTCTTTCAGAGCCAAAGCCAACACCTGTCTGATTCAAACACCAACAATCTGTCGATCACTTCAATCATATCTGCTTGTTGTCACTAAATATTACTGCTCCTCTAAAGGTTAGGCCTACGTCTAAAGCTAGTAAGCAACCCTGGATAAATGACAGCATTCGCAGCCTAAAAAGGGAATGCAGGAAAGCAGAGTGCAGATGGAAAAAATCCAGTCCAAGTCCATTACCTCAGTCTGAAGGATTTATTAATTAACTACAATAACATGGTTAAGGATGCGAGAACACACTATTTTTCTGAACTCATTACTACACATAAACACAATCCCAGGTTCCTGTTTAAGACTGTGGATCAGCTGGAAGTAATGATGACTGAATTGTTATTATCTTATTTTACCAAAAAGGTGGTGTCAATCAGAGCCTCTATTACCCCCGCGGCCTCTTACTCAGAGTTCCCTCACCAGCAACAAGAGAGTTTTAACCAGTTTTATCCCATCGACTTGTCTGAGCTTTTAAAAACAGTAACACAAATGAGAGTGTCCTCCAGCCCACTTGATGTAATACCTACAAAGTTTTTACTGAAAGTAATAGATTCTGTTGGGCCCCATTTGATCTCTGTTTTTAACAGCTTCCTATCTACTGGTTGTGTCCCTGATTATTTTAAAACGGCTTGAGTGAACCCACTTTTAAAGAAACCTGGTTTAGATCCCTCCCTCCCACAAAATTTTAGACCAATTTCAAAACTGCCTTTTATTACAAAGATTCTAGAAAGAATTGTGTCCAAACAATTGCTCACTGTACTAGAAAATAACAAATTATTTGAAAAGTTTCAGTCTGGTTTCAGGAAGTACCACAGCACTGAGACTGCCCTGCTTATTAATGTCACCAGTGACCTTTTGTTGACTCTGATGAAGGTATGTGCTCAGTCCTGGTACTCCTGGACCTTAGTGCTGCTTTTGACACTATTGATCACAACATCATGTTAGACAGACTGAGGCACTGGGTGGGGATCTCTGGTACTGCCCATGAATGGTTTTCATCCTACCTGTCAAATAGGAAGTTTTGCATATCTGCAAACACCTATGTCTCTGCGTTCTGTCCAGTTAAATATGGTGTTCTTCAGGGGTCGGTCTTAGGACCCATTTTTTCCCCTTGTATCTGCTTCCCCTTGTACATATTATCCATAAACATGGTATTTATTTTCATATTTATGCCGATGACACACAAATGTACTTGCCCGTCAGATCCACAGACCCTGGAATGCTGGAATGAGTTCACTTACCGACTGCCTTTGTGAAGTTAAAAAATGGATGTCAAATAATATCCTCCAGCTGAACTCAGACAAAACAGAAATCCTGGTCATCGGGTCCCAGCAGATGGCAAAACAAATACTGCCATCTGCTGGTTCCCTAGTAAATCACATTAAGCCTGTGGCAAAGAACCTTGGTGTCTGGTTTGATAGTAATTTAAATTTCAAGCAGCACACCACAAAGCTTGTTCAATCATGTTTTTATCAACTTATAAATATAGCAAAAATTCAATCTAGGTTAACTTTTAAGGACACCGTGACCATTTTACATGAAGAAAGAGAACAATCCCAATGTCCACCCTCACAGACTCACAGACTTTGAGGCACGTTCCCGGGAAGTCTGTGAGAGGTTGTGGCTGTCCCACTGTCAAATCATCAAGTGTCCGAGGGCTCTCTCGCGGACATTTTGAGCCCTTTTTAAGCCCTTTCCGTAAGTCCGCATTTCTGCAGACTTTGCCTGAGGGAATTGCCCACAGTTCGTATGACGTGAAACACCAGGGTTACCAGGGGACACCCGGAAGCGAGAGAAAAATCAAGACAAATACGCCTTATAAGAGAAGAAGAGAAAGAACGGTAAACAAACAAGCATGGAAACCAATGGTGATGTTAAAATTGTTATAATTTTTCTTAACATAGATTTAAGAAGGTAAATACAGTAGAACACATGAAGTCAGAGGAATGCAATCACCTTATTACACGCTTAGTTTATTCAACGATTTATTTGAGTTTTTTCTTAATGATGATAATAATTTATAATAATCACACTCTGTCGGACAAGAGCCTGCAAGACTTACAAATCAGGCAAAAACATAAAATAAAAAGTGTGCAACATGTTTCAGCGTCGTCAAGGTAATATGAACGTGAAGTGCTGTCCCGTTCCTGTTGACAGCATTTTGAACCTTTACAGCCTCTTGCACTCAATCACTTTCCAAGTGACGTCAGTAAAGTATGTGAGGGTTCAGGTTAGGGGGGATATTGGGATTGGGCCAGAGTGACTGAATCCAACAGCTTACATAGCTAGGGAGCAGCAGGTGAAAATCAGTGAGGCCCGCCTTCTTGCACGCACGCACACATGGTGATTAAAGTTTAAAATAGTTGAATTTTTGCACTAAACTCAGCAGCATGCGCAACACATATTGTCTCCTGTCTGAAAGGGCCTTAAAGCTTTCTAACGGTGGCACTAGTCCTTTCTTGTTTACCACAAAAGTGTCTATATTTTGGTTGGAACATGAATATATGACTTCTCTGCATTGTATAATTAGTAGGGATGAGCAAGTACACCACTATCTGTCAGTATCTGGTGTGACAACCATTTGCCTCAAACAGTGCAACACATCTCCTTCGCATCAGGTTGTTAATTGTGGCCTGTGGAACGTTGGTCCACTCCTCTTCAATGGCTGCATGAAGTTGCTGGATATTGGCAGGTCCCGGTACACGCTGTCGTATATGCCAGTCCAGAGCATACCAAACATGCTCAATAGGTAACCTGTCCGGTGAGCAGTGTTGGGAGGTAGTAGTAATAATATTAAGTAATAAGTAATAAAATGACTTTTCCCAGTAACTAAGTAGTGTAACTAATTACTTTTCTAAAACAGTAATATTATTACTAGTTACTAAGGCAAGTAACGCTACCTTACTCGTTACTGAACGCACCATCCTTGATGTAAATCCACGACTGTAAGGCAGGTCAGCAGCACCGGACCTTCTGTTTTTCATGTCTGCTGTTAGCCAAAACTAAAGGAAGAATGGAGAACGAGGGAGAGAGGCGTTCTTTCCACAGCTGAAAGTAGTTACTGCCAATATTGTGTCAAAGTCTAAGATGGAAAGAACATTGTCGTCTAGTGCAAAAAGCTTTGAACCGCGATCAATTCTACATCTGATTTATTGAAGCATCTACTGAAGCAGCACAGCAACGTGAAACTTACAGAAAGAAACTCCGGCAGTTACTGTCACTGATGCTCGGACTTGTCGGGAGAGAGTGGCTTTAACGCAACATTTTGTACATATTGAATACTGCTCTTATAAACAGGCTACATGTGAAGTAAAAGTCGGGATTTACTTGCTTTATTTTTTTTATTTCAGCCAGGGGTGCTTGGAAACGTTAGGCCTAGGCTATATGCTTTGTAAAAACCATACTCCTTGCTGCTGTTTTGAAATGATATTAGTTAAAAAGTCAGAGAGACTGCTTTGTTGGGGGGTGAAGGGGGGTGGTAGTGAAAGTAGTGTTTCCCATAATTAGCCTATAATTTGGATAATTATCAATGCTGACCGCCACACGTTGATTTTCTCATTTTTTTTACTAGGCGTATTTATAATAATATTTGATTGAGGAGCTGTATTGAGGAGCATATATTCGTGCAGCACCTCCTCGCTTGCTCGCTCCCTCTTTCTCTCTCTCCTGAACACCACTGCACAAAAATGTCCAAAGTTAGAATACCCCCCCCCGGAAAGTAACTAGTAACGCAACGAGTAACGTAACTAGTTACTTTCATGCATTGCATTATCATACTGCAACATGAGGGGATGGTTGTGGATGAATGGCACAGCAATGGGCCTCAGGATCTATTCACTCTATCTCTGTGCATTCAAAATGCCATCAATAACATGCACCATTGTTCATTGTACTGTGAAAACCGGGATTCATCCGTGTAGAGAGCACATCTCCAAAATGACAGATGCCATTGAATGTAAGCATTTGCCCACTGAAGTCAGCTACGACAACGAACTGCAGTCAGGTCGAGACCCCGATGAGGACGACGAGCATGCAGATGAACTTCCCTGAGATGGTTCCTGATAGTCTGTGCAAAAATTCTTTGGTTATGCAAACTGATTGTTGCAGCAGCTGTCCAGGTGGCTGGTCTCAGAAGATCTTGTAGGTGAAGATGCTGGATGTGGAGGTCCTGGGCTGGTGTGGTTACACGTGGTCTGCAGTTGTGAGGCCGGTTAGATGTACTGCCTAATTCTCTGAAACGTCTATGGAGACGGCTTATGGTAGAGAAAAGAACATTCAATTCACGAGCAACAGCTCTGTTGGACATTCCTGCAGTCAGCATGCCAATTGCACGCTCCTTCAAAACTTGCAACATCAGTGACATTGTGCTCTGTGATGGAACTGCACATTTTCGAGTGGCCTTTTATTGTGGCCAGCCTAAGGCACACCTGTGCAATATCCATGCTGTCTGATAAGCTTGATATGCCACACTTGTGTGTGTGGATTATCTCGGCAAAGGAGAAGTGCTCACTAACACAGATTTTGACACATTTGTGAAAAATTTTTGAGAGAAATAGGCCTTTTGTGCATAGAGAAATTCTTAGATCTGTGAGTTCAGCTCATGATGAATGGGGGCAAAAGCAAAAGTGTTGCGTTTATAATTTTGCTCAGTGTATATTCTTGTCATTTGCTCTGCACAGCTATGCTCAGTCTTGGCCAATCAGAAGACAGTGGGCTTTGAAAGTGGGGCCTTAAAGAGACAGGAGCATCTACAGCTTGTTTCAGACAGAGGCTGAAATGAAGGCCTACATGAAGGGCCAGTATATGATAGAAATTTTTTTTTTTTGAACTTTGAAAGTCTGAACATAGCTCAAGTCATTTTATAAGATGCCATTTAATGTATGTGTATAATTAAGATATTCATGAAGTTTTGTCATAGCCATAGGACTGGGCAATAAAACAGTAATGATAATTATTGGATAATACTTTTCCTCAATAACAATATAACAAATGTTCAATAAATGTTCAAAAATGTTTGATTTCATTAATTTGAATCACAAACAAATCAGCACTTAATTTTTCTATTAAGATATTTATTTTGTTGAGAAAATTAATTTTTTTTAAATTAATTAAATTTTACTCATGCATATTTATTGAAATCCTAATTGTTTTGAGTGTTCTACCTCAGATATGCAAGTGCCATGTTCTGACCATAAAGAAAGGTTTAAAACAACCATTATCTGTCTAGTTTTTTCAACTTTCACTTAGAAGCAAAAATCAGCCATTAAACTTGAAAGAAATAATGATTTGACATTTATCTTGATAATTATCCATTTCAAATACTATCTTGCAATTTTACCAAAAGTGAAAAATCATGCATGTATCCACAAGGTGATTCGCATACTGTCCAAAATTAAATGGTGTCTTTCTTGGCTTATGCTACATCCTTCCACCAAATTCCATGAATATCGGGCTGGTAGTTTTTTCAGGCTGACAAGCAAACACCTACATTTAATCTAAGTCACATACTGTACAAGGCCCAGAAAAAGGCCTGTGACTTATTCTGGGTTCCCAACCATATTTTAAGACACACAGTTCTTTAACACAAAACAGCTGCTGAACACATGGCTGGTTCATCCATCCAGAGAATATATAAACAGGTAACTGTATGCCAGCTCCAATTTACAGTGTTTTCATTTTGATTCTTAAACTGACACACTTCTGTGACCCTCATTTCTTAAGTGCCCCATTTTCAAAGCATTAAATTAGCAGCTAAAAACCCAGGAAATAAAAGTAATGAAAAAATGCTCATGTGGGAAGAATGATGACCAACAGGCCAAGAAAATACTCAAATCCAACTGTTTTTTCAAAAAATATGCTTCAGTGGGGCTTTTGTCAATTTTTCACTTCATTAAAAGCTGGTATTCTGCAAAGAAAGGTTTACAATTGACATTCTTCTGGTACATTCTTTGATGGGACAGAACTATTTATCACAGACGTTTGATTGAATATTATTAAACGAATACACACAACTCAGTGTCTGTCCTGCTAATTTTTTTTGTCATTTCTGTGGGTTGACATTTTACAGATGCAAGACTTTTATCCAACAGCATCATTATGCATCCTCACACTCCAGGAGCCACTTACCAATGGGAGGCTTACTCCAAAAAGAGCACTATTTAAACAGCACACAAAACAAACACTGCTCATTCATTCCTGTGGAGCAGAAAGAGCTCTAAACTCTGTCTGAAGCTGTGTTTTTGCTCCCAGACTACCTCCAGGTGGGACACCTCTGATAAAACCCACAGACTGCATACTGTACTGAGGAGAACTCCCAGAGACAACCTTATACTGTAAAGGAAGACTGTGTGTGTGTGTGTGTGTGTGTGTGTGTGTGTGTGTGTGTGTGTGTGTGTGTGTGTGTGTGTGTGTGTGGTGTGGTGTGTGTGTGTGAAGAGGGAATAGCGAGACTGTCAGACAAATAAAACTGAGACATAAGGGAAAACATTAAGACAACAAGATTTTCCCATTGGATAAACCAAACTAAATGACAAGAGCAAGGTTTTGTCACATTGTTCTAAAGGGATCTTGCAAAAAGAAGGCACATAGCAGCTAGGACTACATTTACATTTTAGGAATGGCGGAGGAGAAGACACACAACTGTAAGTTATAATACTGCTATTATTGTGTCACAGAATGCAGTTTTAAGAGTTTTTTTTATGTATTTAAACTCCAAATGTGTGGTCGATTTCTCAAGATAGACCTGATTAGAAAATTTGCTACAACGTTTAGGAGATGTTAGGTCCCGCCCGCTAACGGTCCTGCCGTCATCATGCCCTCTGCTGTTCCAATTGCTGAATGACAGACTGCGTGCTCCCGTTCCTGGGAGTCTGCATCCCGTGCCAAACTTGCCAAGTCCAAGCTTCTAAGTACAGAGGTCCGAACTTGGCTGAACAGCTCCGATTTTTTTTGTCATCCCACCCTTACACTGTAAAACATTACAGACCCTTACATTAGTTATGTCAACTTACTACTTCTTTTTAACTCAAAGAGCTCTGACAAGTTTTGGATTTTGAATTAAACTGTATGAGTTTTGGAAAGTTAAACTTGATTTTTGACATGTTGATTGAACTTGCCTATGTAAGTTATCAGTTGAAAAAAATGTTTGCGGGGATTGGAGCAAGAGAAAATAAATAGCCCAGTTGCAGCGTCGTTTGAGTTGAGAAAAACATACAGTGCACTAAGCAATAAAGCATTTCTGGCATTTAGCATAGGTCTTATCTTAGCAATATGTCTAAGGTGACAGAAGCATGACTGGCCAAGCTTAGTGTGTGTTGTTTGAAGCAAAGATTGCTGTCAAAGATTTCTGGCAACAGGCGTAATGTGTGTAGACAAGTGACCACTAGAGGGCATAATATGTACTGGGGTCCAATTACAAGGATTTCTGTTTTTTTTGGAATTTACATGGTACAAGGTTGTTTATCAGTCATTACACAGCGCAAGGCTACATAACAAAATTAAATTTGTAGTTCCTTCATGCTACACACACAACATATAATTAAGCGAAGGCCTACATTAAAATATGGCAACATATAAAATAAAATAAAACAAAACAATTCAGTTATTTATATACATATATATATATTCCCTTGATGCCTGAAAATATTTGCAATTATATACTGTATATTTAAAAAATTGTGTTGTGTTCCTGTGAAACTGTCACAGTTGTGCTCGCCTCACACACACCCGCTGCCAAAGTTGAATTGTCTTGAACTTTTTCTATGCGATGCGCAGCTCAAATCATTGGAATAGAGACTGATCCTCGCTGTTTGAGTTTCCAGAATCTATTACTGTTTACTAAATAGTAATTCGCATGGCAGAGCATCCCTGCAAAACCAGATGTAAGGCTATCAGGTAAAGTTATGTAGCCTATCATTTTAACTTAAGTTAAGTAGGCTACGGTTGTGTAGCGCACAGAAGATGATGCCATGGTTATATTCCATAGAGCGCCTGTATGGGTGATTTTTGTATCAGTAGAGACTCCCCCCACGCTGCATCCAACGTAGTCTGCCAAAGCCTCCCTCACTGCTTGTTTGGTTGGGTGATTTGCAGGCTGATTAACATCCCAACCCTCCAGTGATCCATGGTTTGAATGTGCATTCAAAGCCAGTGAGCAACGGACTTTCAAAATAATAATAATGATAATAAAAACTGCGTTAATATGAGATAAAATAATTGTCTACGTCAATTAATTAATGCGTTAAAGCGATGATAACACGTTAACGTGCCCAGCCCTATGGGGGTGACTGTTTTGGTACAGCATGGTAGCTCAGTCCCAGCACAAAGACTGAAGAACCAGACACATGTTGTGTCTCAATTCAGGTACTTCCTTGAGTATACTAACATGCAGTATACTGCGTACACTATGTACTTAGTGCGTTAATTTTGACAGGGTAGTGGTCAAATCAAATACTGCTGTTGTGCACTCACCGAGATAACCAAGATTGCACAGAGGCTGCCTGCAGAGTTCCAAAGTAACAGCCATAATAATAATAATTTTAAAAAGTAAGGATAGTCCCCTTTTCATACTATTTCTGTTGTTTATTTATTTATTTATTTTTTAAGTTTCACAAACCAATGATTTTCTGTACATCACGAGCTAGATGTTTCTTCATTTAATTTAAACTACTCAAATGACAGAAAGACAGCAGTACAAACATTTAAACTATCTTCCAGCTGTGTTTTCCTCTGCCATTGTTGCTGGAGTCTCTGCTGCGTTTGCTGCAGTGGTATGTGTGAATGAGGTGCAGTGCTTCTGACCTCCGAAAACGCTCAAGTGCATTTTTAATCCGCCATCACTTTTCGTAAGACTGTCAATATTCGACATCTACACATTTGATTTCTCACCTCAAAACTACGAAACTTGTAAAAGCTGTTCTGTTGTTGGCCTCTCCCTCTGCTGCTTCCCACTGCTCCCGTGCTGTTGGTCCCGCTCCTTCCGCTACGTAGCCAAAATGGCGGTTGTTGAGGGTGAGAAGTGTCCATCGTTCTACACCAACTAACTAGCCAGTATGATTAGTCTTTCACCTGTTGACTCCCTACCTGCTCGTTAGCCCTTTTACTTAATGCCTGTGTTCTGCTCAGTCTGTGTCCGATTATTGTAGCTTGTAATGCTCTGACTCTTGTTGTGTTTGTGCCCTGGATATCTGCCTGTAACCTTGCCTGCCTGCACTTTGGATCTGTGTTTCCCCATGCCTTCATTTGGATTTGTTGTTGGACTCAGCCACTGTCTGTGAGTGTGCTTGCTCTGGTTTAATTAAATACTTGGATTTGCATTTGGTCCGAAAACCATACACCACACTGTGACAAGTATGGGATCTTTTTGGGGGGTCCAGCACTGATAAGTGTTCTGACTGTAAGAAAGAGGATGTTTGAAGTGAGTGGGTTTGGTTGATATAGCACTATAGCGCCTACCCAGAGCTCTACAGTGCGACCATTTTGCTCACATTTGCCCCTAAAAGTTGATAAATGCGAATGAGGTAAATTATTAACTCGCACAGTGTGCGACTAACTGCAATCTATGGAGGGATTATTGTGTCAGAATAAAAACTAAAAGTCTAAATAAAAAACTTCAAAAATGCATCTGGTATTTAGTGTTGGGCATTAAGTATTTAGGATTGGCCATTTGGGCATTTGTCTTCCCTCAGCCCTGCTCACTCGCTCTGTTTGGTTTCATTGCAGTGTGCTCTTTAACACTCAGAGCTCCCCCTGCTGACCATTAGGTTCCTCTGCGCACCAGCCGTTTCAAACCTAGCCTCCAATGCCCAATCCTAAATGGCCAAATGCCCAATTCTAAATCCTAAATGTATCAATATGTGCTCCTCCAAGGTGCCGCTTTCTGAAAGCACCACGCTCCCCTTGTTCTGTTTTATATTGTTTTACTAAAGTCATCTGTTTGCATAAGAGAGTTGGGTTGTATGGGGGGTGCTGGTGTTTCATGTATCCCTGCCTGATTAAAAACAAACACAGAAGAATGTTCGGTGATGAATTTTTGCACAAATCACTGTGATGAGTGATCAGTAATTTTAAAAGCTGCTGAGTGTATAGATACCAGTGGCCATATTACAGAAAGTTCCTGTCTTAAGTTAAGATAGGAAGGGTCTAAGATAGTATTTTTCTCTATTTCTTGTTACAGAAGCAAATCCTAACTAACTTTAGGAATCCCACTTTATCTTACTTTCTCCTATCTTATCTCAGGTTAGGAAATCCTAAATACTCAATCCAAACTTGGTTATCAACTTAAATGTCTGTTCCCTAGCAACTGATGCCACTTTTCTCATCTCTCCAAGCTAAATGGCTTTAAATTGCTGTTTTTTGGTAGTTTTTTAAATGAAACATACACTGAAAATGGAGCAGAAACAATTATCATCGGACTTCAAGTCAGATGACTTAGAGATGTTTGTAACCTCCGTCGAGAAATCCAAATTCACATAACACTTATTGTGGAAGATTAAATATAGAGAGTGGGCTAAAATAGCGGACACAGTCACCGCCGTATATAAGGCATCCAGTGGAGCGTTGATTGCTGTCAAGAAGAAAATAAGTCCATTTAGAAGTGATAAGAAGAGAAAGGCAATTGTGTCCAAAGAGCAATGGAAAACCAGTGGTTCCTGTGCTCCCTCTCTGACCCTGGCAGAAACCCGTCTTCTCGGGAAAGTTAATAATGAAGGTAAGAATAATAATAATAATAAAGGCTGTGGGCTAATGTCATCATGCTTTTCATGTATTTCTTGAATTTAATGATCTCCTTCTATCAAAGTCTTGCATTTGGACACTTTTGTTACATCAAGCCTTTACATTATATATATATTATATAATGAGACATTATCAATTGTTACATCACCTACAGCCATTCTACTTACGAGTTGTTTTTTCATCAAACATATCGGTAGAATCAATTAATAAGTTCCGCCTGTTGACATTTTATTGAATTTGTAAAAGCAATAAAAGAACAGCCATGTGTGAGTTAGCAAACACTACCTGGTGGAAAAGTAAAGTTAGGACAGCTTAACAGTCATTCTAAGGTTTAAGATTTTACAAAGTTAGGATGCTTCTGAAATACACTTTCCCTAATTTAAGTTAGGAAAGGAAAATTGACTTAGAAACTATAAATCTGTAATGGCCTTTTTCCTAAATCAGTTCCTAACCCTTATTACCATGGTTACCAAGCAGTTAGGATAGGATCTGCCAGTTGGGAAGTTTTTGTAATATGGCCCAGTGTCTTAAATTCCATAGTCCTCCACTGGTTTCAAATCATAGTTACATACAAAAAGAAGGAGACACACACACACACACACCTAGTATAAATATGTATAATGTATTTAAAAATTGTTATAAACTTTGTGTTACTTGAAGATTTTTCACTGTGCCTAAATTTTTTCAAAGGGTAAAAGGTTAGCGTAGAGCCCTGCTTCCAGTCGGGAGAAGCTTGACGAGGTGAGGGGCTGGGTGGGAGAGGTCCTTAGTTATTTTAGCTGCCCAGTTGAAGGTGCACCTTATGTGCAGTAAGTTGACTGGAGGGAGGTCAAAACCGATTACTTTGGATGCTTTAGAGACAATCTGCTCTAGTCAGTTCTTTGTGAAATTGCCTGAGGAAGTACAGTCTTTGCTGGACCTCTTTGATGATGTGATTGTTGTTGATATTCCATTCCAGAGTGTTACTGATCACGGTGTTGAGGAATTTGAAGGAGTCTGTCAGGGTTATGTGACGCTCAGAGATATGAAGGGGGGGCCTTGGTGTTTGTCCTCATCCCTAAAGTCTACAGCAAATTTCATTGCAAGTCATCCATTTTGAATTGAATAAGTAACTGACATCCAGGGATGTACTGGAACTGTATTCAGTCAGCCACAGTCAGCCTGGACTTTGAGATGGAGAGGCCTTTTATGCGAACGCCGTGTGGGGGTATGGATAAGGTTTTTTGGCAGTTATTTTAATGTTTAGTGTTGTACTTGGATACAGTCAGTTTCATTATGATGAAGACCTTCAAGAAACTTTTTATGACACCTGCCTCTTAAATTTGAATAAACAAGGCACCGCTGCACTGAACAAAACCAGGTCAGGCAAGCCTGAGTCAGTCAGAATGAGAAATATACTCAAAACCTACAATGAAGTCTCATAAAATGGAGAAAAAATATCTTAAATCCCTCAGCTTCAGTTCTGAGTAGCCCTGTCTCTTGCTCAGCTTCCACTGTGCTAGACCCTGACTCTGCTTGTATTGATTGTACCGCTAAATATGCATGAGAACATCAGTAATAAATATAACTAACAATAATCCATTCTCTAATTCTATCTATGGATGACTGCCTACCCAGCCCTGCACACTGCCCCTGTACTTGTCACTGTTTCTGGTTCCATTGTCCTTCTGCTGCTTCTCTTGTCCTTCTCCTACAGCTCCTCCTATTCCTCATCCTCTTCCTTCCTACTTCAACTGTTGTTTTTAATATCTATATAATATAGCCTATATGCCTATGCCAAATGCGTGTATAAATAATCTCAGGTTGTGATAAATACATTACTTATCAGTGCCTGTGCTGGGTCCTGCCTCATCTGTGCTGCCACAGCATCTTTCCACCAAGGAAAAAGTTGGTTAATTAGGCGCATTTAGCTGTCTCTTGTGCCAACATTGTTTTTCTTCTAAATTCTTATTTTTTCAGTACCACATATTTCTAGTGCTCTGTAGCGCCACCAAACATGTGCAATGGTTTGAACAAATTTGCTTGGATCTTTATGAGATTTGATGGGCTTAATGCTCTCACTATAAAGAAGACATTTCAGTTTCTTTTACGTTACCTAACGCAACAGGAAGCCAACTATTTTGCACTTTGTGCATTTTCGAGTGGCCTTTTATTGTGGCCAGCCTAAGGCACACCTGTGCAATACCCATGCTGTCAGATCAGCATCTTGATATGCCACACCTGTGAGGTGGATGGATTATCTCGGCAAAGGAGAAGGGACTAAAACAGATTTTGACAGATTTGTGAACAATATTTGAGAGAAATAGGCCTTTTGTGTACGTAGAGAAAGTCTTTGAGTTCAGCTCATGATGAATGGGGGCAAAAACAAAAGTGTTGGTTTTATAATTTTGTTCAGTGTAATAACACATTGATTTGACGGTGGGGAAAAAAGGTGTTCATATGAATCACACCACAGAACCTGAAAGTATAAAATCACTCTAAAGAGAAATTACATTAAGACTTTAGTCTTATTAATTATGTCTGAATATTTATTATGAACTTGTTTCAGTGTAACAAATTCTAATTTTGTTGTGTTGTAGTTCTCATTATCCTTGAAAAAAAATGTATTTCAAGGCAGGATAGGCAATGCCTTTCTAAAACACTTTTTGTCATATTTGTTGAAATTGTCTGTATATACCAATACATATTAAAAAATGATGTGCTCTGAACAAGTACATGTAAACAACATTCAAAAATAGCAGAAGAACAGAGTAGAACAGAACAGCCAGTAGAAATGGAGGAAAAGATTATTGCTGTGTGTGTGCACCCGGAATTGTACGACAGCTACAAAGACTGGAGGAAGGGGAAGGGCCTCAAAGATATGTACATGAAGGAGAAGAAGAAGGGTCAACAGCAGGACAATCATTGTCAGTTATAGGTTTGTTCACAATTGAACACTGAATACATGGCGTTTTAGGTAACCCACTGTTTTGTGTCACAGTAGGGATATTCTAATGTTGAATGTGTAAATACCTAACTAGAACTAAATACCATTCTCACCTCTCCAAATCTGCCAGATCTATCATTCAGTAAGGCTGTGTTAAGCGCTGCTGATGCAACACTGCAACACCAATAGGTATGTACATGACATCACTTGTTTTGTATTACATAATTTCTTCACTAAGTTAATGTTTTTCCCCATAACCTGTGCTTACCTTTTCATGTTTGTGTCATGTCTTTCTGTCTGTTGACTGATTTCAACTGATGCCTTGAGGCAATGTTTTACTTCCACTAACTATGGTTTTATTTCATACAGAGAGAAGGAGAGCCCAAAAGAGAGCCAGGGAGACCAGGTGACTAGACCCTTCCTCTCCAAGCCCTGAAGAGTCCTGCTGCACCTTTCCCACCTCTCTGAGGAGGAGCTTTTCCTTTTAAGCCTTGCTCCATCACTGCAGCGATTGCCACCCCGACAGAAGGAAATTGTAAAATTATCAATATATAAGCTTATTTTTGAGGCCAGGCCAGATCTGGAACAAACACATTAGACTGTCAGGAAGATAAATATTTGTATATAAACACTTTGTAAATATGTTTTAAAAACTGTGTGCATGTCATTTGCTGTGAATTTATTTCTGAATGTATATAAAAATAAAAACAGCGGCTAGCATATCATTTACTTCTTTTTGGTTATCTGCATAACGTGGTCTAGTTCAAGTAACAGTATCTACAGATGATGCGCATGATGCACTGATACCACACAATCAGGTCTTCAAATAGAATAGACTGCATAAATAATATTGAAAGTGCTATATATTGTCTTGTGTATTAGCACAAAATCTCTAAAAAGCAGAAATTTAAAGAACAACACAATAGCAGCTGACAGCACAATGTTCCTTTTATTTTGCTGGTAACTAGTGAACAGTAACAAATCAGGTGGAAATAAAAGCACACAATATTGTACATGACATGAATGTAAATTCATGGCTTATTCTATTACATTTACAGATATCCAACATAGTGATATTGCAGGAAGTTTGCTCATTAGTAATGTTTTGGGATTGCTTGTACTACACGTTGTTTTGCCATTCAACAGTTCCCTCTGCAGAGAAGTATGATGTGAAGCCCTCCCTTATCCTGATAGCCTCTCTTTCTGAGTTGTTGGCAGCAAGTCTTCCAAGACCTGGTAGCAGCTCCACCTCAACCACAGGGATGCTCGCCCTCACTGCAGCGGTCTGGGTTGTCCTCTGCAGGAAGTTATGGAGAACACAGGTGGCCTTTACACACATCTCAGCAACTTCTGGCTGGACCTCAATAGCATGCCTGTACATCCTCCACTGAGAAGAGAGAATCCCAAAGGCTCAGGACAGACGGAATTTTCAAAACCCGACACTCTCTGGGAAGCTTGTGCCCAGGAAATGGCCTCATGAGGTTCTTCAAGAGAGGAAAGGCCTCGTCAGCAACAAAGACGTGTGGCTGGGGTCTTCTGTGTTCAGCTCCTGGTAGTGGCAGGTCAGCAGGCACTTGGAGGGTGTGCTCAAAGCACTTTACCAAACGCTGAGTTGGCCAGAATCCCACCATCATTTGTTCTTCCATAGCCACTGACGTCAATCACGTGGAAACAATAGCGGGCGTCCACAACTGCATGAAGAACCAATGAGAATGTTAACTTGTAGTTGAAGAACTGGGATCCTCAGTTAGCATTTCACATGTTTGATAAAGGTCACACCCTGAACACATCTACAGGCCAAATTTCACTCATACTTATAGCGCAACCTGCTTGCAACAGGAAGTGACCCTTGAAGATGCACTCCCCAGGCCCTGTTTCACCTAGATACACCAAACCTTTGTGGCACACGTATTATCCCAAGACGCACAAAAAAGCCTCTTGGAGTCATGCCCTAAACATAACAGGAAGTCTGCAATTTGACTTGAATATGCATTTTCAGCCGGTTTATGGCCTTTTACTGGGTCGGTACTTTAACATTTTCATGAGAGTCCCGCCCTGAACCCATCCACAAGCCAAAATTCACTCAATGTCATAGCGGCACCTACTGGCAACATGAAGTGTCACGTTTAACGCTGTGATGTACTATTCCTAGCAAGTTTGCTCCACCCACCTCGGAATAGTCACATAAGAGCCTTAAGACGTTGATGATGCTATGTTGCTTGTGAGTAATCATGTAATGGCTTGTCGGTGGCGTAGCGGTTCGATGCTTCATCCTGAAACAGGAAGTTGTTATAACTTCACTGTACATGCTCAGATCTGTCCCAAACTTACATGGTTGATAAGAGTCCTGCCCTGAATCTATATGCAAATATTCACTCAATATCATAGCGCCACCGACAACAGGAAGTAAGCCTTTTGTGACAAAAATCATTTGATTTACATGGCATTTTAACACTGTAGTCCACATTTCACATAATGGTACACAACATATAGTTAGCAGGTGTTCTCTAGCCCCACATAAGGGACACACAAAGTGATGATTAATTCCTTCATTAGTGGTCCACAACACGCCATAATTCAGAGGCGTATCACCCCACCTCTGGTTTCTGCACCAGCCGTGGCTGCATCACACTGCCGACGCACGTCACAGGGCCAGAGCCAACCAACACTACTTACAGTCTACATTAATGGACATAGTGTCCTTGATGTCACCCGTTGGTTTCTGAATAGCTGTTTTGAAGCTCTTTTTTGGCAGAGATGGTCGCGGTCGCCATCTTGGCAGTGTGTCACCGTACGTCAGTCCCGGATAACCAAAAATGGGCAAAAAGGTGGGTCATGGGTGGAGCTCAGCTGACTGGTTGCTAAAACCACGCCCACCTAGCTCAATGTTAGCAGAAGTAGCTTTTACCCAGGGCTTGTCTGGTTGGAGGTTGGTAGCCTGGGGCCGCATCGTTACCAGCTTAATACTGGAGATAAGTCAATCTGAAACTATACAACAACACTTTAATATATATAATATTAAAGTTACTATATATATTAGTAATTTGCCACACTAGATTATGTGGAGACTAACCTTAACATTACCATGGACCAGCATTTATTGTTATGGCTATATTACATTGTCTGTCTTCATAGGATAACATAAAAACATATTGATGACCTATTATTATTATATTATTATTGACTGTCATCTATATATCGAGATGTTGCTCCCTTGTCCCATTACTTCTCAAATATGTGACATTATTGGACATGAAATAGGAAGCTGTTTTTTGAGATGCTTAGTATGCTTGAAATCCCACAAAACACACACACATCAGAATGGTTGTGTTGCATTGTCTGATACTGCTAAAGGGCCCCCCCACACACACACACAACAGTACTGTCAACCAAGCTGAGGCTTCTTTTACAGTTTAACATTCACTTCATGCAACATTTATTACTCATTTATTTTCCTTCCATAGTCACAGTGTGGATTAGATGTCCCACCTGGTGCCAGACAGCTGCAGAGACCTGTGAAATATCCTCTGTGTGCTGACGTCCGTATCTGATCGTGTGGACTGATTTGGAAAAGCCTTCTCCCCTTCTGTTTAATTTTCTATTTAGTTTTAAATATTGTCCTTCAAAGTCAAAGTTAAACTTGCAACAAATCTTAAAATATCAAACATTAAAGCAAAACTCTTGCTAAGGGATATCAGTCTAGTATAAGTTGAAAAATGAAAATGCTCCCAAAAATGTTTCATGGTTCACATGAAATGGTGAAAAGTAATTATACTGTGTATGTCTGAGTGTGCAGGAGTATTTACACTTTCTACTTTATACAAATAAGGAGTCTTACATTCAGTACCAGAGCCTGAATAGTTTTTGAAGAGTGCCTTGCTTGCTGCTCTGATTTAAGTCCATTTTAATCTATACCAACCTGTGGGTAAGTGATGAAAAAACTAAGAACGACCTGCACAATGAATTTGACTATGTGGTTTTGTTAATTGTGACGATGCAAAATCTGAGGTCTCAGAGCTGTTCAAATGCACCTGTGATAAATTGGTGCATATCTACAGTGTAAGCCTCTGAATACCTGTGCCCACAACACCACCTACAGGGCTTCAAAACTATTCAGTGTGCTGATAATTTTGGTTTTCACAATAGAGTAACTTCTCAGAAGGTCATTTTAATCTCCTAAAGAAATGTCCAAATAAAACAAATATAGAACATCAGCTTTTAATTTTTTTTTGTCATATGCAAAATGTTAACCTATAATACCGTCTTAACATTTTCATTTACAGCTGTTAACTATCATATTTTAAGTTTAAAACACACTATATTTAATTAACATAAGAAACTGATGAATGAAGAATGTGATTTTATCTAAGTAAATTTAGTCTGATCAATTTTATATAACAACAATTAATACAAAATAATAATAATAATAATACAAAAGCAACAGTTTAACAAATTGCAGTTTTTAACTTAAACAATATAAGCAGGCTTTTGGACAAAAATTTCAAAACCATAACTTTTACAAAAAGCACACCCATTTTCCTAAACTCTACACACATCCCTTCATTTCTCATTGCCTGCACCATGTGGTCATTGAGAAAACAGTGACGTTCAATATTGTTCACTCAAGTTAGCACAGCTTGAAATCAATTAGCACACAGCTACCCAGGTGGAAACGCAAACAGTCAAAATTGATAACACACCAATCAAAACCTTCAATAGATAGATAAAAGGCCAGAGTCAGTTCATTCAGTTTTGTAACAATGGATCCAGAGAGATGGGAGGGAAGAGGTCCAGGACACTGGAGAGGAGAATGAGGAACAGCAGCATGTAGAGGAGTAAGAGTTGAAGGAAGAGGAACAGTAGTTAGAGGAGAAGGGATGGGAGGAAGATGAGGAGGAGTAGGGCGGAGGAGGAGGAAGGAGGAGTAGTGAGGAGGAGGAGGTGGAGAAGGAAAGTGTAAGACTGTGTTGTAGTGTGTGTGCTTTTGAGGGATTGTGTGTAATGTCTTAGGGCAAGGTTTGGTTTTTGAGCAAAATTGAATGATTTTGAATGGAGAGCTTCATTTTGCATCCTACACAATATCCATACTGAGGTACAGACAGTAAAGGTAATGTTGGTACAGACTGAATTAATTATGGTACTGATATTTATAGTACTGTTTATGATAATAATAATAATAACACTAGGGCTAGTAGTAAAAATTGGAGCAGAGGGTGTCAAGCAGGAACATTTTCGCTTTTCGTGTTGATCAGTATTCACTGCTAATTTCAATATTTCAATGTTTTGAAGGTTTTATGTTACTTGGAACGTGGTCGTATGGACAGAAATAATGTTTTTGAAGAAAACTCCCAGTAAAAGTGAACATATAAACTGTAGATATGGCCAAAACATGGACATTCACCAGGTATATATTTGAAAAAATGTGTAATAACTGTTGTATATTAGTTTCTTTTCATCAAATTTACAGTTACAGTTGTATTCCAGGTATCTTAGAAAATATTCAGTTGCATTATAATCAGTTGGATGATGGTTTTAATGGTTCTATTGCTTTTAAAATATAGATTTTCATCAGGTGAGCACGAAATGTGTGAGGTCCCTATTGAAACTGAAGGGATTCGTTCTTTCTTTCTTTCTTTCTTTCTTTCTTTTGCAAAGTAATCTCAATTTTGATGGCCTACACGTGCTTGAAAACTTTGCACACACGTCAGGCAGGGTGAAAAAATTTTATTTTGTGGGTCTCGTGCATGGGCGTGGCAAAATTGCTCGCTAGCACCCCCTGTAAAGAAGCTGACGGCCAAAGTCTCACATACGTGTACAAAATTTCTGTGATACATGTATCATGTCCAGACGTATAAAAAAGCCTCTTGGAGCGATGCCCAGCACCCAATAGGAAGTCGGCCATTTTGGATTTTATTTGGATTTTTGGAGATTTACACACTTCGTGCTTTAACGAACCCCCCCTAAGGAATTAGTCCGATGAACTTCAAATTTTCACTGTGCCACTGATGATTAAAAGTTATATAAACTGTGAGTCTTTGTCCACGCGCGTGACCGTGGCATGGCATCCAAAAACAACAGAACAGGAAGTTGATAACTTCAGTGTACATGCTCACATGTGTACCAAATTTGACATGTATGATAACAGCCCTAAATACATCCATTTGCCAACATTCACTCATAGCGTCACCTTCTGGCAAAATTAAATGACACATTTTACGTTGTAATGTACTACTCCTAGCAGGTTGGACATATCAACTTCAAAACTGTCCCAGAAAACCCATAACACATTGTTGAAGCCATGTTGTAAAACTTGTTAGTTTGCAGTTAATGTTGTGGCGGTGGTGTGGCGGCAAAGTTAACCTCTTCATGACATGACACAGGAAGTTGTTGTAACTTGACTGAACATGATCAAATCTGTATAAAATTTTACACGTTTGACAGTCCTGCCCTGAACACATGTACATGCCAATATCCATCGATCCTGTGGCGTGTCATCACAAATTGATGATTCACTATGAAATCAGGTAGATGTAATAACTTCAGTAATAACTTCAGTGTCCATGCTCATATCTGCACCAAATTTGATATGCATAATAAGAGTCCTGCCAACACATCCACATGCCAACATTCATGTAAAGCCATAGCGCCACCTGATTACAAAAGGAAATGACATGTTTTACGCTATGATTGGCTACTCCAAGCAGGTTGGACATATCAACTTCAAAACTGTCCCAGAAAACCCTTAACACATTGATGAAGTCATGTTGTAAGACTTAGTTAAAAGTTAATGGTGTGGCAGTGGCGTGTCGGCGAAGTTCCACACTTCGCCATGACACAGGAAGTTGTTGTAACTTGAGTGTACATGCTCAGATCTGTACGAAATTTTACATGTTTGATAAAAGAGTCCTCACCTGAACACATGTACATGTCAACATTCACCCATAGTCATAGCGTCATCTGCTGGCAACAGGAAGTGACTTTTAACGAAGCAGATTCACCTACATTTACGAAATTTCTGTGGCACATGTATCATGTCCAGTCATACCAAAAATCCTTTTGGAGCCATACATTAAACACAACAGGAAATCAGCCATTTTGAATCGAATGCCAATTATAGGTTCCGTACTTTCACGAACTCCTCCTGGGAATATGATCAGATCGACTTCAAATGTGGGCTGTGCCATCCAAAGACCCTTGCGATGTTAAATTGTAAAGCTTTTAAGGATATATGGAACTTCAATTCAATTTTGATGATTCGCCATGAAAAAGGAAGTACTGTGTAAATGGGCTGGACATGGTCATATCTGTCCCAAATTTCACATGTTTGATAAAAGTCCTGCCCTGAAGACATCTACATGCCAATGTTCAATCATAATGATAGCAACAACTGCTATTAAACGGCTGTGCTTAATTTCCTTGCTGAAATGAAATAACTCACACAACGGATACACGGATGCAGCACACCTGGACTTGAGGGAAGTCACCACGCAACAGCTACACGGTTGGGCACACCCCAACATATGGGAGGTGTTCTGGCTGCTTGCAGCTTTTTTACATTGAAACCAATATAATTCATTAGAATTTAATACATTTAAACATGTAATTAAAAGGTAACTGAACCACATTACATCATATCAATTTCATTAGTCAAAAGCTCAGATGACTACCCTGCTAAGCTGGGTACCTTTAGCATGACTTTAGCTGGGTTAATGTTATTTTTCATTGTTTCTCCATCGTGATTGGAATTTACTACTGTGTCATTCAGTAATATGGAAGTCAATTAATCAAAATGGATATTTAGCTGGTAAAAATCAGTAAATTCATCGAGTTTAGCTTTAGGTAAGTCTATCTGTGATTATTTCATAGCTTTAACTTGATATAGCTCTCTTGCTTCAGCTAATGTGTTGGCTGTATTTTTGTGACAGATAGCTTACTGTAGTGCAACAGCTCTTTTAGACAAGAGCACATGCTGAACCAGAGCAATGCTACTACAGTTTGGGTTTTAGCTCTTTTCCAACCTGTTTTAACAGAAATTACACATTTCTGTATGGTATTGTACATGTGTATATGGTAAAACAGATGTCAAATTCAGATGCTACTTTTTGACCACATATGTTATTGCGTTTTGCCTTTATAGGGCATATTAGTCCAAAATGCTCTACAAAATGAAGAAGTGTATGTTCAAATCTTTAAGTCCTCTGGCCACCGTCCACTTCTGTTACATGTCATATAGGAAGCCAAAATCTGAATTATGATTGTGTTGCTTTTGTTGTTACAACCTATTAACACAATAATTCTCTTAGTGTGGTGTGGTTTGTATATATTGAAAAACTGCTTAAATGCTGGCTTTCCGCAGGCCAGTGAAAATTTTATTATCTTAAATGCATGTAAAAGAATAGATCATATCCAGAGGCCTATGACATTCATTGGTCACACACTGCATGAAAAGTGGGATTTTCGGTGTTAATAGCATGTTAAATTGCCGTGGAAGTTCAAGTTAGCAGTTGCTCACAGGAATTTTTGGCCAGCACCAAAAACTGTCAAGAGCTGCCAGTAATCGACGCAAATTTTGTGTGTCAGTATTGCCCCCATGAGCCCCCTTCCCCTAGATCTAGGGGAGGCTTTCACATATAAATGAAAATGCTGTGAGCTATACAAATACAAATCAGGTAAGCCCCCCCTGGTCAGAGGTGACACCTTTTTCTATCTCTTAATGTGTTAGCTTCAGGAAAACACAAATCAAGAGCATTACTAAACAGAGAATGAAAGGTGGCAAAGTAATTAGAGGTGGTTTTACAGAGTGCAGAGGATAGTTGGAAAAATGTGATGTGCAGGATGGAACAGGAGAGACCAAACAATCATATCAAGACATAGGGTGCTTTCACACCTGGATCGATTTGTTTTGTTCCAGAAGAGATACTTCGTTCCTCAGTTTAATACGTCACTTGTGTTCACACTGCACTGTTGTAAAGCGGTCCAAATCGCACACCCTTCCAGGGCTTTCCTTACGCCATTACGTCACTACCTCATGTGTGCAGATCGCGCATTCCATTGGGGGACATCTCCATGACAACAATAACACAAAATGAATCGGTGGCGCTGCAAAGTGGTGAAATAGATGTTTGGTCGGAACACATCTCCCGGATGTTGCACACCACACACAAGAACACTGCAGTCTAACAAGAGGGTCGGTGACAAAATGAAAGAGAAAGGTTGTGAATCCTCCATCGAGCAGTGCCGCACGAAGTTAAAAAAACTCTGACAGCAGTAAGCCTAGGCCTACATAATACAACCACAACAACATATCGCAACAAATTAGCAAAATACACTGCCGAAGCTGTTGAAAAGTGATCTTTTGGCGTTGGTTGCCATAGGCAACACATAATTTGTTCCGGTTCATGGGCCGGCTGTGTTCTCACTGCAAACGAACCGCTCCAGGGTTCGTATGGAATCGAGCCGAGACCACCTCTTCTAGGCGATCTCGGCTCGGTTGTTTTGTTCAGGTTCAGAGTGCGATTGTTGTGTTCACATATTACCAAACGAACTGGGCCAGAAGGGAAACGCCCCCTTGTTTTGGAACAACGTCTCCAATCGATCCAGGTGTGATAGCACCCTTAGATTTGGACACACTGGACTAAACAGCACATAATTTGAAATAGGCAAACATAACTCATGCTGTTGTGACAACTGTGGCCACAAAGAAACAGTAGAGCTTGTTGTAAGAAGCATGAGGAAGAAAGAAGGCAATGGTGCAGTGATAAAAATACACTTTTGTTTAAGAATTAATTAATTAATTAATAACTTGAATTGTTTCAGTATCTTAGACTAAACAGTATGGTTGAAAGGGTATGAGTTTATTTTATGAATAAATAAAATAAGAACTAATACTTTGATCCAAACTCCTAACCAGTTGGTGGCACCCAATTTGTTGTTTGCTAATTGCTAATAATATTTCCTTCAGAAAAAGAAGCTTCCAGACTAAAAAAAAGTTTGAAGGCGAATTAAGTTGTGTGAGGGTGGGTGGACGTGGTCAGTGTGATGACGTAGGTCCTTTATAATTTCCGGGCCTTTACAATGAACAGATGTAAGATGCTGTTGAGCCACGCTCCCTCGATTTAGTTTATAAAAGTTATTACTTGTAACTTGAATGTGACCAAACTGCTGTTTTCTGTTGTATCTAATATCTGACTTGTCCTGTGTGAGTCCTGCTGTAATTTGAGTTCGCTAACTGAAGTTTTTAATCAGTGTTACCTTCAGATAGAAGATAGAAGGCTAACGCTAGCATGCTACGTCCACTGGAAAACAGTGTTAGAAAGTGTGTGTGTGTTGGAACGCAGGCTGCACACTGAAAGAAGAGTGAATTGATAACTCTTGTTTTACATAACACTGGATTTGAGCTCCTGTAAAATTGTTTGCAGAAGCCGATGAGTCAGCAGTTCTCTGCACTGAACACCAGAATGTTGCCATGGAGGAGAGGATGGCTCAAGTGTGGGAGAACAAAAGAAGAAAATACGGGGACGTCGGGCAACCAATCCAAAAATTGTGGTAATTTCTCACTAATAAGCTAAACCAGTTAAAATCAGTGTAAGTTTTTTCACAAAAGTGACTTTTTGTCTTGCCTTTTTTCAAGTGGCCCGTCTGCTGCACAACTCTTGAGTGAAACTGCAAGCGCCATGATGCTAACAAGGGTAAGATTTACAGAATAGGAATGCATTGTACTGTATGAAAGTAAAAAGTTATTTTGACTGTTGTTTGACTTTTGTTTTCACAGACTGTGCTCTTATACCAAGGTGGTCTCATGATGACATGATGACATTTATGAGACTTTTGAACTGACTTGGATTCATCCTCAACACTGCTCCATGAACATAGTTTATAGTTTATTTCTGTTTCATTCTGTGATTATTTTTGTTTACTGTATATTGTATGCTTTGCAGCAGAAGTGAATTACAAACTTGAATGTCAATGAAAAACCTACCTTCTAAGCCTGCCGAGGATTGGTGGGATTCAAGGAGGTTCACAAGGACGAAAATCCCACTTTTCATGCAGTGACAGTGGTGCACGGGTAAAGCATTCAGAGGCTTCATAAGGCAACAGATTACACAAACACTTCCAAACTAGCAGGTTTGGGATTTACACCTTTCTACCCATTTTAACAATATATACATATACATACATAAAAACTAGGAAAAAATTAACCGAAATACATGAGTGAACATAACATCAACAGAACACATGTACACAAAAAACATTACTATACTAGGATTACAGGATGACACCATAATATTAATAAATGTTTTCTTATCAGATCATGACTAAAAAAACTGGAGCTGTAGTATGTATGAAGAACACGTTTTCACATCACAAGTATTTCTAAGAAATTTTGTACATTCATCTGCAACTGGAGCCCCCCAGGGCTGTGTGCTCAGCCCCCTCCTGTTCACGCTGTACACCCACGGCTGCACCCCCGACATGGAGAAAACTCTGTTGTGAAGTTTGCGGACGACACCAGCATCATCAGACGGATTTCAAACAACGATGAGACTTCATCTTGGGAGGAAATTCATAATCTTGCAGAGTGGTGCACAGAGAACAACCTACTGCTCAACGTCAGCAAAACTAAGGAGCAGATCCTGATTTCAGGAAAAAGGCGATAAAAACACACACACTCCTGTCTACATCAGTGGAGCTGAGGTGGTGCAGGTGAACAGTTTCAGGTTCCTGGGAATCAGCATCACAGAGGACCTGACATGGTTATCTCACTCCTCCGCGCTGGTGAAGAACGCTCAGAAAATGTATTTCTTGAGGAAGCTTAAGCAGGCCAAATTCCCACGCCAAGTTCATGTCAGCTTTTACAGATGAGCAATAGAAAGCATCCTGACGGACCTGAAACATCACTAACTGGCATTGTATGTGCCCGAGGGCTCTGCAGCGGGTAATTAAAACTGTTCAGAAGATCATCCACCCATCTCCTGAGCATCAGTGATATTGGTGAAGTGAGGTGGCTACGCAGAGCCCAAAGGATACTAAAGGACAGCACCCACCCAGCCACAGCCTGTTGACCCTGCTGCCTTCTGGGAAGAGATATAGAAGTTTCTGCTTCTGCACCCCCCCCCCCCCCCAAGATATCAGATTTTTTAACTCCAATTCATCCAAACATAGCTCCATTGAATATAGTTTATTTCTGTTTACCATTTTTATAATTGCTTCTATACTAATGTATATTCCCTGCTATGTAGCAGAAGGGAGTTACAAACTCAAGTTCAATCTATAACCTGTGACCAAATAAACCTACCTACCCACCCTCTATTTAGTCTTTATGTGTCATATAAGTGTGTGTGTGTGTTTTGTTCGGCACAACCATCACCTCTGTGCTTTCTTTAGTCAGATGTCAGTGGTCTCCAACTTGTTAAGCCTGTCCATCTCCCCATTGCTGCATGTCTTGCTGTTCTTCTGCTGCCCGTTGGCTTTCTGCTGCATGTTGGACATGAAGGGCCTATTTTCGTTTTGTTCAGAAGACGCAGAAGGCTGCTCCAAGTTGATGGTGGCACGGCTGGTTTCGGTAATGGAGGAGTTGTTGAAGTGGTTCTTGGTGATGGGTGTTCCCCAGCCAGTTTTACCCCAGGCATACTTCCACTGAGCCCACTTCCTCTGCAGCGCTGTCTGAGCCTGTACGTCAACAGTGATAGTAAAGCAAGGGTTTATTTTCTAAATAAATGTCAATATATTTAGCTCTACTTTAAGAGTTAAAATAATCATAATAACTGCCACCTTAATTCCCTGTTGTTGTTTTTATTAGCAATTTAGTGTATCTTTGAAACATTAAATATGATACCTCAGCATTGCAGAAACAGAATATAATTGCCACCAGGAGGCCCTGCAAGGTAATAGGACACAGATTAGATATTAATAGAAAAATATGTCAGTGAGATTATCCTGTAAATAGTATATATAAATTTATCAGCAAAATCACCTTCTTTGAAAAACATGAACCAGTGAGGTATGGCCTAAAAGCACTTGTTAATCCAAATTCAAGAGCGGAGAGTGGCTCTATCCCTTTAGTTTGATGATAGCTTAATGAAAATAAAAGGTGTTTATTGGTATTTAATACCATAATAAGCCTTCATGCCAAACACCAACTGTAGAAAAAAAACCTGAAAATGGTATAAATTTCATAAATTGACATGTATTCATAAGGAAAAATTTGCAGATTAGTAGAAAACAATTATTAGAGTTCAACTGATTAAAAAAAATCTCTCTGTTGTGTGTAGCTGCATCAGCATTTTGTTCATACTCTAATGTGCAGTTTATTGTTGACTGTACCTGGAAGTGGCTGAAGATATTTACAAAGAAATCATAGATTGCCCGGCTAATGCGTCCCTCTGGCCTCCATGGGAAAAGGATGTACTGGACTCCCAACAGAGGGATGAGGATGAGGGTGGCTCTCACTGCCTTCATGTAGGCTGTGGACTCAGCACAGTGGGTCTCTTTCAGCTTGGTGATCAGGACTCGGACGATGTTCAGGAGAAAGAAAAGGTTCACCTAGATAGATTGATGGTGAGTGGAGGGACAAATTAATGGATGGATGAAATCAAAGTGGAGGAGTAGGGAGGGACAGAGATGGAAATCTGTTGATGTTTACCACTATATATAACATAACTGAAGGTAAGGCATATCTCTGCATATTACCTAATGAGCTACTATGACTGGCCTGGCACCATAATAACACAAAACTAATAAAGAGCTCATTGAAGTTATCTACCATAACCTCTTTTCCTGATACTCTGCATGGTATTTAAATGGAGAACTCACAATATCATTTTGATGTGTTTTTTGTAAAAACCCCTCTGCCGTGAATCCCTTCCCTGGGACAACTGGTATTTGTACAAGTGTGATTTTGTTTTATTTATTGCTTTTGGTTGAGTGAGTACTTTGTGGTTGGTTTGTGCGTCCCTGAAGCGTCCCAGAAGCGGCTCGGCTGAGAATAGGTAGCAGGTCTATTTTTGCCGCTAGCCGGAAAAGTCACTCTTTTGAAAGACTCGAGTCACAAAATCTCGTTCATTAAAATGAACTAATCTTTTTTTGAGTCATTTGGTTCATTTTAACTAGGCTGGTTATTGCGGCGCTGCAGCCCTCTAGTGGGCGATTTAAAAAAAAACAGCGCAGTTCTCAAACACAGAAGGCTGCCTGGCTTCCTCTAATTGACAAAGTATAACGCACAAATTCATCTCTTGATCTTTCTCTATCATGGTTCTATAAAGTCTCATGGAACCACAACCAAATTCAAACCATGTAAAAAAACACAGAAATATGTTGTCAATATTTGATTAAGCCAATACTCCGGCTAAATCCTTCCATTTTCACAATCTTTCCTGAGTATACTACCAGACCAGCCATATATATAATTCTAATTACTATCACTATATCTCTAGTGCTCATTCATACAGTAGCCTAACGCCTATCCATGAGTAAAATCTATATACTAACATCAGATTTACAGGGAATATATTGAAGTAATTATTATTATTATTATTATTATTGAAATTTAACTAATTTAATAATAATCTCAAACACTGCAGTTTTTGTTCACCTGGCGGACCGGATCAGCTTGTAGCTGTAATCAAACCATAGGGCTAACGCTAACGTTACGTGTGGCTGTGTTTTAATGGTTTAATGTTTTGGAGAGGAGACGACCTCTGTGGTAATTCAGCTCCCGGTATAACTCTTTCAGGGCTCTGAAGTGGAGTGGACCCAGAACAACTCTCATCAGCTGTTGGTTGTAAACACTAGCAGGACTAAAGTTACGGTACGGCTGTGTTAAAACTATAATTTAGCACAACATAACTGCGCTGTAATAACGTTATGCTTTATTAAATGTCACAAAATTATCAAAATAGATATTAGATATATGTCAGTCCAGTTACTGTTACCTGACAACAGACTTGCTTCTCATTCCCCGGTTCTGGCATTAAGTCAGCCTGCCGAGTGAAGACAGACTCCGAGGACCCATGTGAGTGGTGAACGATTAGTTCATTCCTGCTCCACAGTAGCCGAGATGTCACGTGAAAAATGAACGACTCAAACCTAGAGACCCACAGTTATGAGTCCTGAACTAATCTGTTCCCTGTGCTGACGGAGACCTTGCAGCTGCTGTGTAACGAGTGAGACTATTCACGCATGCGTGAAAATGAACTAATTACTCACTGAGACAACCCATTCCTCCTGAGTCACATACAAGATTAGGTCAAATGAACGAAACGTTCTTTGAACGACACAACACTAGGTCACATAGAGCTGTGCAGAAGGCAGTAGAAGCACGAAAATGACAAATTAATGAGAAGTCAATAATGTAGGGCAGGCTGCACGCTTCCAGTGGACTTTGACACCGGGCTATGGATGCATCATAACCGTGGCACAGCCGTAACGTCCCGTAGCCGGAGTCAGTGGATTCCTGGAGTTAATGTGCTTTAAGTGCCAGAGAATGGGACATACAGCACAACAATGTAATGGATGACGATGATGATGATGATGTTATGGAGACAAAGATGTGTGAAATGTGGAGGAAAACATGACTATGGCAAATGTAACTAGACAGTGCAATTTCTGGAGAAATTGCAGTGTGAATGCTGGCTGTTGAGGGCTGATGCTAAACTGGATTGCTAAACTTCATGCAAGAGACCTTTTGCTATGTTTGCACCTCCCATCCAGACTACAACGATGAAAACAAAGACCTAAAACGGAGAAGTTTGGAAACGCTGCCGACCCCTTTTTGTGTTTCAAAACTCCGGAGGGCGTTTTAGTGAAGACGGGCCAAAACGGGCCAAAAGGACTTTAGAAACGATGATGCAGCAGCTTACGCTCGGCTCTCTGATTGGGTCTTGAAAAGCAGAAACACGATGCTGTTGACCGGGTTTTTGACATCATATTTTTATTAAAATATTCTGTACAGTGCAAATAACACTCATCTGCCTACACTTGTACTGTGCATGTCGCCGTTTACTTTGCAACAACTCCCAGTCTGTTTTCAGACGCCACACTTCCATGTTACATTCAGAAACAGTCCCAGCTTGTTATTGATCCATCCAACAACAAAAAAACTGGTCTGATGCTTAATCTGTATTTATTTGTTCTTTCGCCAAATCTTCTGTAACTACAGAATAGACCATCTGCTTCATGTTTACACTGGCACGTGCATACCCTCTGCACCTGAACGTTTCCTAGCTGTGCGTTGTCAGTCATTTTAATGTAGACGAGATAGATGAGATCAACTCCAAAATGCAGCGGAAACGCTGGTGTGGACAGAGATAGTATTCGTTTTAATTCTCTGTTTGTAAACTACAACGGAGTAGTGTGGATGGGGCCTTAAACAAGCAGTAGATGCTCCTGTCTTGTCTTTAAGCTCCCCCCCTCCCCCCTCCAAAAGCCCACTGTGTTCTGATTGGCCAAGATCCTCAAGCAAGCAAGCAAGATGATTATGCTGCTCAGCGGTAGAGACAAACTAAGCATAGGAGTTGCCAGTTGTTATTGAGGCTACAGGCAAATTACAATATATGGAAAACTAGCTCTGTATGACATCATTAAAGCCAAGAGTAGAGCTTTGGCCACATTTAACATCTGACATTGTAACATTACAGATAAGACAGAAAATATAAGAAGCCTAATAAGTCTCCTTTAATGTGTGTGTGTGTGTGTGTGTGTGTGTGTGTGTGTGTGCTGGGACACACAGTTATGCATGTGTTCTCCCATTCAGTAAAGTTTAAAGCTCCATGCTTTGAGGGCTCTGTGTGTGTGTATTGTGTCTGTCAGTGTATTAATGTGTGTGTGTATGTGTTCAGTGGAGACGACACAATCAGGTGTTCAGAAAATAGCTTAACTTCAGTCCACCAATCAGAACAGAGGACCCAGTCCTTTGATCTTTAATCAGCTAACTTGTGTCACCAAGGTAACCAGCTCTAGATAGATAGGAAAATCTTTCTCCAAGAGACTTTCTGTCAAACAAATCTCCATTGAGACAAAACTATAGGTTGTATTGGCAAAATGAGCAGCAGCAGAACTGTGATATGTTTTTTGTGTGGATAAAGTAAAAAACAAGTGAGCTCTTCTGCAAGTTAAAAAACTGGTACGTTGTGCTCTGCTCCAGAAAATTTGACACAAATTTATAATGGCTTTCAATGGAGGACTGTCACTCTTGTCCTTTGGAAGGGCAATGAGCCGCTGTCCGAGGGATTTTAAAAAAATTTACTACGTTTCTGGTGTAAAATTATGCATGAAAAGTTAAAATTGTGGTCAAGCCAGCGAGTTAAAGAGAAAAGGTTAAGATAATTTTACAAGCCTGCTAAACTGTAGTGATGATGTCACCCACTATAACCCATGCAATACACACCCATTATAAACTCAGAAAAGAGCTCAAAAAAGCATAAAACTTTGACAGCGACCGTGAACAAACCATAAAACATATCAAAAAGCTGAATACATCATTAATAGATTAACTTCTTGTGACCAATTTACAGTTAAATCAAGTCTGTAGCTGAAAGTATGCTGAACTGGTGAGCTTTCAAAGTGGAGTAGGTATGAGGAGGATTTCGACAGTCTCTCCATTCACTTACAATGGGAAATGAATATTTTGGAAAGTATTCAAGGTATCAATAACAAAAGTAATAGCAACCCATTCCTCATTGAGACAGACAACTTGGAGTTTGACCGGAGTTTCTACGTCAAAAGCTGTGGGACTTGTGTAGTCCAGAAACAAGCTAAAGGACAGAGGTGCAAGGTTGTGAATAAGGTGACATATGCAGAGGCTTTAAAAAGCATGGGCACTTATGAAACCAAGCAAATTAGACCACTAGAGTATCAGGACAACCTGAGTGATAGTGCAAGGCATGGAACAGGCCTACCCCAGAGGTTAGGCATAAGGAGATCTAAGCCAGGAAGACCAGTAACCCCACAGCAACCATGTAGTCATAAGTGTATAGTTGAGGAGAACACATTGAAAAGAGCTTTGTGGTAGAAGCTGCAATGGAAGCATACTGATAGTAATGGAGAAGAAGTGGAAGAACTACTACGTTGAACTATGACGGTAAAGGGATCCCCAGTGCGTCACAAACTGACGACTATGGCTCTTGACCATGGTTATTACAGCAGCATGGGTAGTGGTTACTAAATAATAGTCAAATCTGATATTCATTTATAAATTTTACTCATGGATAGTGGTACTAAATAATGATGCCTATGCATCACTTTGTACGGCGTATAGCTTACGTCAGCTGGTTAAATTGCCTAATCTTTGCAAGTCTTTAGACCACGGTGAAAACGCACACAACCATGGGCTGAAGGAACCTTTTAGTGACTTGAAAAGAGATCTGGGGACTTAAAAGTCTGTGGAAAAAGTTTGGTGGAAAAGCAGCTGTAGAACGTCTGTGAACGTTCTCAGTCATCAGTCATATGTGACAATCACAGACACCAAGTCAGCATGATATGAAGGAGGCATAGGGTTAGCAGCTTTGTGAATTTCCATTTGTTGGAAATTAAGAGCCCAGTCCCACTCCCCTCCCAGACGTTGGTGGGGTGTGGGTGAAAGAGTAATTGGTTGACAGCGCAGCGGGGGTAGCAGAGTTTTCTGGTCTGATCCAGGTCTCAGTGAGCGCCAGTAGCCCAAGAGATAATGTGTTAGCATAAGCAGTGATAAAGACCAGCTTTGTTGACTGCAGACTGGCAGTTCCATGACCCAACAGAAGTAAACAGATGTGGGTGGTGTCTGTTTTAAAGGCTTGAGGAGTGCCTTATTTCTGTGCCTAATGCCATGATACCTCTTGCGTGCACCGGAGACGCCAGGAATAGTATGATAGCACATGGTCTGAGTGTAGTTGTAGCCGGCAGCTTTACGTGAGTAGGTGTGCTTAGAAAAAGCTATTCTTGTCAGTGGACTCGCACAGGTAGACTCGCTGGTCTTTATCCAAGTAGGTGTGAGGCTGGTCGTTTAGTCCAGATAGACGACTATAAAACATAGTAAACAAGTTAGGATTCGGGAAAGTCACTAAACTCCACTTAAGACTCTAATGAAGCAAGCAAAGGAAAATAAAGCTGGCATCCAGCCAAACTCACCTACTGCATCTGATGAAAGTATCGAGTATCGAGTAAAATCAGCTGATGAAAGTCTGAATTAAAGCCGATGCGCAACAAAAAAAGCGTCGGATTATATATATGATGGAGTGCTTCATGTGACGCTTCGGAGGAAAGAACGTCTCATGTCTCTAAAAACAAATTTCCTCGTCCCTTCTCTCCTGGCTTGGTTTCCTTGCTTCTCTCCATGAATCCCCAGTGGGGGGGACTAAGACGCAAGGAAAAGATGCAAGTGAGGGAAACGTGGATGCAATTAAGAGATTGAGAAGCACCCCAGGAAACCTCAGCTGGGGACAGCAGGACATGAAGGTTTTGGGTGCTTTTCTGGGAACAGACGTTTCAGAGGAAGAACTGGGAGGTTGCTATGGAAAGTTTGTGTGTCAGACTATTGAAATAGAATGGCTGCTACCTCAGCTTTCCTACATGGGGAGGTTCTTGATTATCAATAACTTGTTTGCCTTCAACTCTTTGGCACAGGCTAATAGTCCTACCTCCACCAAGGGATCTGATTGAAAGGATTCAGAGAGCTGTCGTGGACTTCTTCTGGTTGGGCCATCGCTGGCTGAGAACAGCAATACTGTACCTGCCAGTACAGAAGGGAGGACAGGGCCTGGTGGACATCACATCAGGCATCACAGCCTTCAGACTGCAGACGGATCAGAGTCTGCTCTACAGCTTTGGCCTACCGTGGACTAACACTGCCTGTTTGCTGCTGAGGTGGGCTGGGCGCTTAGTATATAATAAACACTTGTTCCTGCTTCAGCTGCAGTCCATGGATTTAAAACGGTTTGACACTTTCTACCAGTCTGTCCTTCAGGCGTGGCAGGTGTTGACCTTCCAGCAGAAAGCAGTGATGAAACCAGGGATGTGGCGGTTTGAGGAGCCACTATTTGGGAACAGCTTCATCACCTCTCAAGTTCTTTCATTGGTCAGCCTGAGATCCAAACTGAGAGAGGTGTGGTGTGTCAAAATGGGCCATCTCATGAAAACCTCCATTCCTCATCTAGCTGAACAGGCCAGCATCAGATCCAGCAGACTGCTGCTCAGGCTGGTGGAGGAGGTCTGTGCTTCCCTGTTGGAAGTCCTCAGAGCGTTTGCTGGAGACCGTATTCTCTCTAAAGAATGGGATGACGAATGTGAGTATGTCTTTCTTCTCTGGCTGTCTCAACTGTGGTGGGATAGTGGCAGGATGAGGAGGACGTCCTGCTGTCTCTAAAGACCCCAGAGCTGGGAGACTTTGAGGTTCTGGGAAGGAAAGCAGCCCATCATATCAGAATCAAAGTTTTGAACTTACTCTCCCTGACAGGGGTATCGTCCCCGAGGGGCTGTTGGTGTTCCCTGTACAAACCTCCCGTTGAAAAACGAACAGGTGACCTCCAGTGGAGGATTGTACATGGGGCCATAGCTACTAACAGGTATCTGGTACTGTCCTTTCTGCTCACAGACAAAAACCATACAACACCTTGTATTCCGTGTTCCAGACGAGTCAGACTTTTCAGCCTACTACAAGAGTGGATTCATGGCTTAGGGACGCATTTCTCTTTTAGTCTTTCTATCTATGGTCCATCTTACTATGGACAGAAAAAAGCTGTACACACACGGATTCGGGTTCTGATGTTTACTGGGCTGCTGGCGGCTCGGCTCAGGGTAGAGTTTGAGTTTTACAGACTGACAAATAAGACATTTATGTTTTGTTTTTGTTTTCGTTGTATTTTGCACGAGTTTATCTTTTTCTTCCTGATACCAGCAACGGTTTTGTAAACGGAACTAACTGGAAATAAAGGTTTGTGTTAAATTCTGAAAAATTCTCTCTCTCTCTGTCTCTCTTTCTGTCTCTCTCTCTTTCTCTCTCTTCATGAAAGTGGGTGTGAACCTGGGCTTGTGGTTTGGTGTTTTCCTGCACCTGATTCCTAATGATCACTAATCTGCTCCGTAAATACCAAAGCCTTATATCCACTGCTTGCTGGATCAGTGAGTCACACAGTAAAACTAGTTGCTCTGTTTTTGTCTGCCTGCCTGCCCGTGTCTTCTCTGTCTGCAGAACTACATACACCCTTTAAAACTGTAAATAAACTGTTAACTGTCATTTCCTGCCAGAAGTTAAACCACTTAAGGGTACAAACATAGTGTATTAAATTTCTCAGTCTATATGAGGACAGAGTACTATATTTAACAATGATGTATGTTGCCAAAGTGTTTTACTATTCCAAAGTTATTAAATCAAGTCAAAGCACCACAAGTGCTTTCACTTTTTTCACTTTACTTTTGAAAGAACAAGATAAAATATGTAGCTCATAATTTAGTAATTTAGTAAGTCATTTTAAGGGATATAAGATAATAGCTTATAAAATTTACTTTTATTAAATACTCACAAGCAGTGCAGCTTGAATGGGCCCATGAATGATATAGAGCAGTTGTGTGTTTGAGCTGATCCAACACCTGAAACAAAGAGAGCAAAGAGGTGAGCTCCTTGCACAGTGACATAAAAAGCATGTGTGCTTAATGAAATGCTGACTAATTCATTGTTAGTACTAGATTCAGAAAACAACGGGCTCACACAAATACTACTTGAAGAGACAAATCAATATCTTTCATAAAAACATTCCAGGTCTTGATCAGGACTTGAGCTTTACTGACAATAAAAGAACAGTAAACATACAGCGTCTTACTTGTCATTAAAGAAAAGGCCACGAGCCACAGCATATGTGATGGCAGGAATGATGGGAAAACCTTTGTCAAAGAGAGAAACACAAACATATCAGACATCCTGAGTCTCTACAGAGGCTTGTGCAGTTGGGTAACAAAATCCAACTACCAGTGAATCTAAACCTCACAAATTAACACATTATATGTTAATCCATCCTGTGTTTAATCCATATAAAAATTTTAATGTTAATAAGTAAATAAAATAATAATTTGCAGTCTTACAGTGGTTATGTATAGTTGATTTTACACTTAAATTCCATGTAATTTCATCGTATTGATTCATTTTGTTTTGTATACATCTATTGCATGTCTGTCAGTCCTGGGAGAGGGATGCCTCCTGTATTGCTCTTCCTGAGGTTTCTTCCATTTTTTTTTTAAAGTACCGAATGTTGTACAGATTGTAAAGCTAACAAATTTTAATTTGTTATATTGAGCTATATAAATAGATTGACGTATATTGAATTGACAAAGTTATGTGATATAACTTTTCAGTGCTACGTTAAGCTAACTGGCTGCTGGCTGTACTGTACTGCTTCATATTGCTCACAAAGACATAGGAGGGGTATCAATCTTCTCATCTAATTCTCGGCGAGAAAGCAAATAAGCATATTTCCCAAAATGTTGCACTGTTCGTTTAAGTATTTAACTTTAAGTAACTTACTCGACTCAAGTGCCTATATACAGTTTCAATTTTAATTCAAAATTCAAAAAGCTGAAGTGAGAAAGTTTTCCGCTGCTGTATCGGCAGTAACAGTGGTGATTTAAAAGTAAAGATGACACGTAGGAGATGTGACATCATGAGACATAAAAAAATCCTTTACTAATACATGAGACCTGAATGCCTGGATGGGAGTTAAAATGAAAAGCCCACTTATCTAAGCACAGGTACATCCAGGCTTCAAGTTTAAATTTTTGTACTGAATTATAGTAAAAAATGTATGTTCAACAAACGTTTTAAAGACTAAAATACAGTAAAATATTTTGGCACTTACATTTGGAAGAGAGAACATTACCATTTACCTTGAAAACAGTGTCTGTTGGGGATAATGTAGGAAGTCTTCACTTGGAGTGGTTGTGAGGTATTGCATTGTATTATTAGCATCTTGTAAGTGAATGGCACTTATAATCACAGCATAATTTCTTCAATTATATTGCAAGAAAAGTTACAGTATAATCATGTATAATCTACTGTTCGCATATCCTCATGTACTATGATACTTAAATGTTGTCTCTTTAGACATTGTTTGAATCTTCTGGGCCATCTGCCCAGTGTTATTCTATGTTGTTTGACATGGACACAATCACAAAATGGAAGCTTGCACTAAAACACAAAAGGAAATAGTTTGTAAATGGCAGTAAAATATCAGATCCTCCTGACTCACCCCATCCCACAACGTAGTACCAGAAGAGTTGCTGTTCCCCGACAAAGACGGCCACTATGATGAGTGTGTGGAGGTATATGCCTTCACACAGCATCCAGAAGTAGTTGGAAGTAGATGTATACTGAGTCAGCACAGCCAGAACCTTACAGCTCACCTGACAGATAGGAATGGTAAGACTTCACTCTAAATGTGTCATATGTCACGACTCCCCAGTCCCGTGAGTCACAGTCTGTGTATTATTTTTTTTTCTTTTGACCATTTGAGCGAGTGAGGGATGTCTGCGTGTGTTAGGCTTGGGTTGTTTTTGGTTTCAGTCTGCTCTCCCTCTCTTTCCTAGGGTGAGGTTTTGTGACTAGGCTCACTGTGGCTGGCTTCTTCCTCACCTACCCGATAATCGGCTAATAGGCGCACCTTAAGTCACGTCAGTGAGTATAGACACCAAGGCCATCTGTGATACTAGTCATTCTGTGTTTGTTTCTCGAGAAACTGTCCTCTGTCCACCTCAGGTTTGGAGCCCTGCTCACCTGTTCTGTCGCAAGACCTGCTACGCTTCAAAGCTATGCTGAGAACCAGCTACTCTGTGCCAGCCACGTAGCCATGCCAGCTACTCCAACAAGCCAGTCAACCTGCGACAACTGCCTGCCCTCTCAGAGACCTGCTTCCCCTCGGCCTGAGCCATTTTTCCCTACAAAAAAGACTGTTCTAAACTGTTGCATTGTGTTCTGTCTGCTTTTGGGTTCTGCCACCAATCCTGACATCATAAAGAATTAGTTGAATTAGTTAAATGAACTGAATTTCAGTATTGTCATGAGGTGAAACATAGATGAAAAATAAATTCAGTTGCTCACAGGGTTGCTGGAATTTATGGCTTGGTTATTGGCCACATTGAGCGAGAGCCACATTATAGTAACAATGGAGTTCAAGATGAAGGAAAGAAACATGTTCTTGTGGAGGGAGATTCTCTGGCAGCTAAGACTCCTGAAAGAGAGAAACAAACATAGAGTGAAGGAAATGTATTTTAGTTTTGTACAAATATGTTTGGACTGAAATTGACATAGCTGAGAATCTGTGCTAGAATTTAATTTCAATTCAAATCTGACCAAATGATTTTCTTGCTAAAAATCTTCAAATTTTAAACAGTTGTAGAGCCCAGTACATATTGCATCAACGTGTTATTCACTATATAATCGGAATTACACTGACCATACCAATTGTAATTATGTTGTAAACATCAATATTGTCTCCATATATTGATCAACATAGAAGCAGCTTATACCAGTCACACACGCACTGACAAGTATGAGAAGTATATGAAGATGTAGAAGTGTTTAGTCAGATCTATAGCGCTAAAGACACTTTACAATAAAACCAGCAGTTATGTACATTTAAAAATATAGAAAATACGTAAATAGAAAATACATGAAAAACATGAAATACAGAATGCATAAAAGCCTAGGGGAGACCATATAACAATAACAATTAGCAGCAGGTGCAGTGTAACATGAGGTTAAAGCTAGTCTAAAGAGGTGGGTTTTGATGAGTGATTTGAAAGAGTCCGGGTCACTACATTCTCAGATATTTTTTGGTAAGGAATTCCAGAGTGACGGGGCTGCAATGGTGAAAGCTCTGTCGCCCCAGGTACAGTGCTTGGTCCTGAGTGGTGGGGAGAGGAGGTTACGGGGGCGTGATTGTGCTGGTGGAGCAGGTCTGTGAGGTAGGGAGGGGCCTGGGTAAGGTGGGCTCTGTGGGTGAGGAAGAGGATCTAGTGGTGAATGCGTTGGGGAACAGTGAGTCAGTGAAGATTCTGGAGGACAGGGGTGATGTGGTCATGGGTGCAGGTGTGGGTGAGGAGGCAGGCAGCAGAGTTTTGGATGTAATGAAGTTTATTTAGGGCTTTTTTTAGGGCTAGGAAATTAAATTCTCCAAGGAGGAGGACAGCGGGTGATATGATATATGAGATCTGGGTCAGAAAATGAGAGAAGTCGGAGAGAAAGGTGGGGTTCGGTTTGGGGGTCCGTAGATAATGGCTGTGACAAGGGGAGTGGGACCAGATAGTTTGAAGGTGAGATGTTCAAATGACAGGGTAGCTGGGGTGGGGATTGTGGTTATTTTGATGTCCTTTCTGTAGACAGTGGCCACGCCGCTCCTCGTCCCTCGGTGTGTGGTTCATCTGTGTGGGTAAATCCTGTGGGTGTGATCTGGTTTAGTGAGAGCATTAGAAAACACATGACTCACTTGAAGTAGGAGAAGATGATCAGACAGATGATCAGGGAGACAATAGACAGGCCATGACCCACCATGGCCAGGTAGTAGAGACTGATGGCAAACTGCAGGGACAAAAAAAGGATTATTCATGATAGATATACAGTAAATGAATTAATTATCAAATAAGGATGGTTATATTAAGTTCAAGAGGTAAACCAGCACAGTAAAGCACTTACAGTCTTTGCATTGATACAGTATATTATCAAAAGCACAGCTGCCTCTTTGCAGCACAGAAGAAAACAAAGGAAACATCTGTAGAAAATATGAGCCTTTTGGGAAAATTCAGAAGTGCTTGAATTCCAAAGATGTAAAGTGGGGGGAAGAAGTTAAAATGTGCAATAATCTCAATGTTGGCTTCAAAGTCAAAGAGACTTTGATTACCCCAACAGAGTGAAGATGGTATTTATTACACCATGTTTGATAAAGATACATTGACACTACCTAGCTCTACCTATCAGGTCATGTGAATTTTGATTGTCCAAGCACTTTACATGTCTGACAATCAGATAGTAACATCTGTCATAAACTCTTTTGGTGTTGTTTCCTATTGCTTGTTCAGATTACATTTCCACATCATGCCAAAACAAGGTTCACTTTTGCATTGTTGTATTTCCTACTTTCACATTTGATACTATAGAGTTAAGTGTAAATCAACCAATGCTGTCAAACGAAAGCCAAACTAATTATGTTTTTCACTGTTGCAAACATGGTTAAACCTTTATGGTCATCTCATTCACTGTAGTTTCACTGCATTGTGTTTTACCTTGAGTTTATCTTTGGTGTAGGCCTGACACTGGGTGTAGTTAGTCCATACTCTGTTGCTCTCTGGGTGATGGAACCACTGGCCATCAGGATTACACACTTTAGTAACCTTCTCTGTTGAAGACAACATTATAATTTATGGTTTGATTTAGGTGACATCAGGTGCCAAATGGCCAATGAAAAGCTCACTGTAAACTCAAACTATAATGTGCATATATTTTTGCATTGGTGTATCTATGAGAGAAACCCATTAGTTTTTCTTTTTTGCAAATACAAACAGCAAAAAACAAACAGATAACTAAAGTGAAAAAAAAAGACACTGTAGGTGTTTTCGCGGGTAGGGCAGTCCATCCCTAGCCTTTGTCCCCCTACCTACCGTACCCCCCAAATTTAGGATAAGAAAAATAAATGACTTGTTAAAGAAAAGGTACATATCAATACATACAAAAGGAAAAGACACACAAAAAGTAGTGATTTCACATGTCTGTGTTTCATGTTTTTATATCTTAAACCTGGACTTAAACCTGAATGTACATTAACCAATGGGGTTTGTGTCACAGAAACAAAAATTGAGGTCCCCACAGGTAGAGACTGCTTTTTGAAGGTTAAGACTTGGTTTTGGGGTTCAGGTTACAATTAGGTCAGGGTTATGCGTTAGGCATTTAGTTTGATCGTTAAGGTTAGGGTTAGGCTAGGGAATGCATTATGTCAATGAGATATCTCCATGGATTTAGAGGAACAAATGTGTATGTGTGTGTGTGTGTGTGTGTTCGCGCATGCAAGAGTGTGGGTGTGTTAAAGCCTCACCGGCAGGGTCAAAGTCGAGGAAGTATTCTGGACACATCTGCATGACAGTTCCTGGAGCTGAATCCCCCCAGCACAGCCAGCCATCCCATGTACGGTTACAATAAGTGCCTACAGAGGGCAGCACAGACATGACATTGAACTTGCAGAGAAAGAGCACTGTGTAACCTTCTTCCACCTATAGTTTCAAAGTGATGTATGCACAAGTGAGGCGCATAATCCTGTCATGCTTCAAAAGACCTTCTTCGCAGTAAATTGCTTGTTTATTGTACATGTCTCCACCCCTGAAGCTAAGTGCTAATTCCATAAATAGTAATGTATGTTCTGTACAGTCTTGCATTTTCTGTTGAAGTTTGAGTTTCTATAGGTGGTGACCCAGTTCTTTTTTAATTGAAATCAAATAAAGCATAAAAGGCATCACTTATGTTTTAACCACTGCAAGTTTAGATGGTTCTTATATAATATCAAATATGAAATATTTTTCAATAATATACCTTACACATAGACTACAAGACTATATCCCTTTCACCTATACTATTATTACATTGTAATGATTAGGGGCAGTACTTAACATTTATTGAGGACATTTGAGGGATATAATGTTGTCTGCAGTGAGAAATAGTCAGAAATCACAGATTCATATTCATCATATTCACTTCTTCTCTTTGTGTGCTCTCCAAGATGAGATATTATGGAGCAAGTTATTTTGAGCAACTTGTCTTAGTAAACATTTAAGACCACTAAAGTACAAGATTATACCATAGTATTTCAATAAAATATTGTACATTAACCAGACAAAGAAATAATAGGTTTTATATTACATTTTCAACAAACATTTGAGAAACAATTGAGCTGAAACTCTACAGTAATGTATTATCACTCAAAACATAAACTACAACAGCCGTGTACTGGGTCTGTGTTGTCAGTGGCTCACATATCAACAGAGAATCATAATGGAGGGGAATCTTAAAAATTTTTAATAAACTGCAGGATGAATCGTATAAATGATCTACTCAAATAAATGGTGTGACACATATAGTCTCTAACTGCAGCTGGCCCACACAAAGCTTGTCAACAATAGACGGAAACCTGACGGTACCAGGTTGAACTGTGGCGTGTTGGGAAACAGCACAAAATAACATTTCAAAGGCAGCAAAATACCGGGGGGGGGGGGGGGGGGGGGGGGGGTTAACAGGCACTGGAAAAGAGACAAAGAGCAAGTTTCCTTTCTTTCAGACTCACTTCCTCTCTCTCTCTTTCTCTTTTTCATAAAAATAATGTAGATATTCATGTACTGACCCGTTAATTTGTTTGTAAGACATTTAATTCACATAATGTCATGCTGAGCACTTCAGAAAGGTCTCAAAGAATCAATTTTAAATAGATGTTTGAAATTATTAGTCAGTAAACTAAAATTAGCTAATTCAGCTGCTTATACATCTGCAAAGCAGTATGAACCTAACAGTGAGACATGAGAGTGAGCTGAAGGGACAGGTTTTGTCTGCTTTACTAGTTTTAATCACCATGTAAAACACGTCAGTCATATATGGGAAGCTTAACTACTGTAATCCACATGAGCTACTTTATATTTTTCAGAGTAGTTGATTAGCTGAGGAATTAACTTCTTTAAAGCCCCCATAGGATTTCAGAATGTGTGTACATTTTTCACTTGATGATAGCGCTAGACAAAAAGTTAGGGATTTTCTTTGTTCGTCTCATGAGCATAATTGACTCATCCTTTTTCTTCTTTTCACATCTTCGTTGTGGATCCCAGCATGACAGTGGTAGACAGCAAACTGTGAATAAACAGAATAGTAGATACAGTCGTATCACCTTCTTCTGTAGGTGATGGATCATGGATTATTTTCAGGTAGCACTCAAACTGAGCAGCCAGGATCTGGTGTCGGGACTTTCCTAGTACGGTGGATATGTCGCTGAAATTCTCCTGCTGCCTCTCCACCACCTTCTCAACGGCCACCATAGACTCTACATCTTCAGACTGGGACACCTGTATAAAAATTCACATACTGTATATTAGAGATGTTAGAAAGATGAATGTCTGCTCTTGACATCTTTCTTGTTATACTCAAATATCACTTTACATTACATTAGAAACTATTACCAAACAGTTCCAAAGGAAAAATGTACAATTAGCAATCCAAGCTGCAATGGGAAAATGAAAACAAACAAACAAACAAAAACAAAAAAAAGTATAACCAAGAACAGATCAAATGGGATTTTATGAACACGGGTTCTGATAAACTTGGAGAGCTGTAACACAGATAAAAATGCATGGCTTAAATATAATGTTAAGATCCTGGAGTATGGAAAGAGGTGATAATGTATGTGAAAACCTGCTTAGTGTACACATCCAGGGTGTTATGTGTGTGTTCAGTAATTAGCTAATATTTACAAAGATTGAACGGAAGAGGGCTATGCATCACACACACAGACATGCACACATGGTCGCACTCACCTCTGTGCCCAATGCCGCTGCAACTATAAGTGAGAGTATTATGGTACTCCACATGTTTCTAAAAAGGAAACAAGAACAAAGTGTCACAATCCTGATCTGTGCCTGTCTTTGTTCTTGGTTTATTTTGTCTTCTAGTGTAGTTTGTGGTTTATTTGATTAGTATTGTTCTCCTTTAGTCTGTTCTTTTTTAGTTACCCTAGTCTGCTCTGTCTGTGGGTTCTGTAGCTGGCTGCTTGTCTTTGTCTGTCTGTGCTGGTTATGAACCCTGGTATGTCACTCAGTTGTGTTTCTGCATTTTGGTCTGGTTCTGTCTTGTAGAGGTTGCCTGTGTTGTTGTGTTATCTAGTCTGCTTTATCCATTCTGTGTTTTGACGGACAGTTTTGCCTCTGCCTGTTTTGTTGTATATCAGGTTATGATCTGTCTGCTTGTGTTCTTGATTAGTTTGCTATATTCATAATTCTGATGTTACGTCTTATTTTGATATGGTCTGTGTTAGGTGTTGTATTCAGGTTTTTGTCTGCCTGTTTGCATTGGTTTAATTCTCTGGTTCATGTCATCTTGCCAATGTGTGAGTTCTGTCTATCTCCTCATGTCCGCCACATGGTCTTGGTCCCGCCTTGCACATTACCTGGTGTTTAAATGTTTGCTTGTTCTGTTCAGACTCTGTCTGGTCATTGTTGTGTGATGAGTGTTCTGCCTGTTGCTGTGCTGCCAGATCTGTCGTTTGGTCTTTGGTCTGCATGTAAGTCTTATTTTATGCCTTGAGTTTTTGTATTAAAAACCTGCAAATGTCTGCTCACGAGTGTCTTGCATTTGGGCTCAATCCTGCTGTTCACTAACCAAATCGTGACACAAAGACAATGCAATTATTAAACATTTTTCTGCCTGATTGTCAAGTAATAATATTTTGCTGTTCTTACAATAAACAAAAGTATTCTATATACAGTATTGCACAAACAAGACTAAGAATCTACAGCCATGCTAGCTCTGTAAGACAATGCTTATATGCTATAATGTTTACTATGTTCACCATCTTAGTTTAGCATGTTATCTAATTACTGTAGCACTAAACTAAACTAAGTACAGCAGAAGTTGATGGCAATATCATAATTTTGCAGGTATTTGTTCATAAAGCAAATAAAAATAATAAAAATGGACAAATTGAAAGTCTGAGCTGATGAAGACACTAGATGAAAAGTCAGGGGATCATCACACACAGTATTATAATTCCAATATAGCGAGAACCACACACAAAAAAAGTAAAATATTCAAAATGGAAGCCCATGACCTAATGTAATTTAAATTTAAATAGTTTGTGTGAGTGCATGGTCTTGCAAGGGTGCTTATGTATGTTTATGTACAGCATATATTTTCTCATCTATCAGGACAGGAAGTTCATGCCCCACCAATCATTCCTCTCTGCTGTCCACTCAGGGTCAAAGAAACAGATTTGAGTTTATTATTATTTTGGGGTGAAAGGGCAGCAAGTTCCCTTTAGTCAGTGTTTCCTATTTAATGAGCCAAACAAGAGTGAAAAAAATACTCAGCTTAACGAGGCATAAGAGATCAAGGTGACAAGGGCAGATTCTCTAAAAATCAATACATGCTATAAAAAGTGTCTCTTTGATGGGAACACATGATGGACTTTATTTAGCCATGAGGGAGGGAGCTGACTTTAATGTCTTTCAAAGTTTGGACCTCATGGCAAGCACCAAAGAACATGATATATTCAGCTGTCTTCTTGAGTTTTGTTTTGTTGTCATTCTCAACGTCAGATGCTCATTTCAGGTTTTAATGAAATGAAATATGTGCTATTGTCATTTAGTTTGTTTGAAACCCGGTTCCAAATGATGAGCACTACTCTGAAAAGCTCCACAGCAATAGTTATTTGAACCCCTTTCATCCCCATGGATTATTTCCCATAATTTCAAATTTATATTGTAGACAATAATATTTAGAATTATTTAAGGGCAGTAAAGGGTGCATACTGCAAAGAAAATCCCTAAAGGTTCATGGGGTCTTCAACTCCCACCTACTGAAGAATTTCCCGTGCATCCTGGGGGAGTTTTGGGACATAGAATCTGAGTAAGTCATGTTCAAAGCCTCCTCTGTAGAGGCGGCAGCCAGTAGCTGTGGGCAGAAGGTAATCATGCCTGTTGTGGCGGCAACTTAAGAACCTGCTGGGGGACACCAGCAGTGAAGGAAGCTGTTAAGCTGACGATAGAGACATTTCAGGCATGGTTGGCCCAGGGGTCTCTTGAAGCAGTAGACAGGTACTGGGAGGCAAGTAGGGCTGCAACCTCTGCGGTCGCTGAAGCAAAAACCTGGTTGTGGGAGGAGTTGGGAGAGGCTATGGAGAAGGACTTTTGGTTCACCTCAAGGAAGTTCTGGCAAACCGTTTGATGAGTCAAGAAGGGAAATCTGGGCTTGGCTCAGGCTGGGGTCATGGGACTTTGACCACCCCAGTCTACATGTATTTTGTGGAGAAGGCTTAGGATTAGGATGCCTCCTGAGCACCTTCTTTTGGAGGCTTTCTGAACACGTCCAACTTGGAGGAGAACCAGAACTCGCTGGTTTTACCCCAGGGTATATCTCATCTGGCCTGGGAATGCCTCGGGTTCCCCCAGGAGGAGCTGGGAAGCATTCCCAGGGAGAGGCACCTCTGGAATACCCTGCCTAGCCTGCTGCCAACCCAACACGACCCCAGATAAGAAGAAGGAAATGGATGGATGGATTTGGTCAAGGTTCATCACCGCTAATTATTAAGCGAAGGCATCGAGATCATCAAACATAAAGTGAATACTATGTTGTGAAACAGCACACTGACAATAGCAAAGAAGGTGCAGAGACACTCAAAATGAAAACTTCTGTTTTGAAAACTGTTCTAACCTGTGTAATAATTGATCTTTAAATGTCAATAAAATAAAACTCACTTTATACAAACTAAATTCACATTTTCATTCATGTTGATTTGTAGTGGTGTGTGTATATAACAAAATGTGTGTCTAAACTCCCTTTTCTTTCCATGTTCCAGATGTGTTTCTGTATTTTTATCCTTCCCTGGAAATACTGCTCTTCTGTGTTCAGACATTCTTTCCTGTAAGGGGAACTGAGCAAAAAGGAGTTTAAACTTCGGTCAAACAAACAAACACACACACACACACACACACACATCTACTCTTTCTTTCTTTCTCTCTGATGATGTCTCTCATTGCTGTTTTTTGACTGCCTTTACCTCCCAACCCGCCTCGGTCTCCTCTGTTTATTCTCTCCTACACTGTTGTCTGACAACATTTATCTCAGCCAGTCACTTAGTCATCTCATTTAGTCATCCTAACTATGCAGCCCCACTGGCTTTCATGTCATTTCATGTCCTGTTGGTCAGCAGTGATTATGACATAGACACAAAAAATTACCCGCATGTCAATAGCCTTTAAAAGGGGAACGCCCTTGATGATTTTACACATCAAAGTCTGTTTACAGGTCTTGGGGAGTACTCTTCCATATGTGAAAAAATTGTATAAAGCCCTTTGTGCCTCCAGAAAGAGCTGCATAAGGTCTGGCTCTGGTTCTGCGGCGTCGATTTAGAGAAACTGGCCATCATTAGTCCGACAATGTTATGCTAAATTAGTGGAGCACGCTTTTACAAATGTTGTTTCTGTCTTTCTCGTGTGGCCTACAGAACACTAAATTTAAAATAATAGAAGGTAAAATATTAGCTGATGTTACTAGGTTTGTACAAGTACAAGTACAGGTCTAAGGAAATTCAAATTTTCTCACTATCAGCAAATCCTATGAAAAGACAAAAAATTGTTAATTGATCCTACTAACAAGAATAGCCAGTGTGTGCAAAGCATTATATAGTGTATTCCTCTGTGCCATAGAGCTTCTTTTGTTTCCAAAAAATATTAGAAACACATCAGTAAGCTGATTTTGAATCAATCCCACCACTGCTGATGTAAATACAGAATTGCATTTAATTTGTCACTGAAAATAGTCCCGAACAATTTACTGCTTACTGAGTAACATATGCTAAATACTACAATGGCCCACTGTTTTAGGAAACAACACTGAGCTGTGAGTACACCATGTGTTGGAGACTTAAAGTCATAATAACACACCAGAATGCAGAGGAAAGTCATAAGCTTCCTGTAGCTTTAAATATAAAAAAATATTATAGTATCAGCCTTCAAAAACCCACATTAGACCCTGTAATTCCAGTCATTTATGTATTTCAATGTGCTGTCAAAGCTACTGTCAGGTGCTGAAATCAACTGCTGAGGAATTAGGACGGCTAAAAGAGCTTAAAAATTGCCTCTTGGAAACCAAAGCGCTCAAGGTAAGGGATGTTTCTAATTAATGTCTTTTGTTTGCAAAAGTAAAACACCTAGCAACTATAATCAATACTCACAATGATGAGACAATCCAACTAAGTTTTGGAAGCATAAACAAATACCTACAAAATTAACAAGGCTCGTCTGTTTGGTTGAATCAAGGAGGGACACAAACACCAAAAACAGGCTTGTGTTTGAGCCTCGGGGAATTTTAGTTTATATTTAGGTGAATTCCAAAGGAGACAAACTTAAGGAAATTAAACACTCATCTCCTGAGCCAAAAGTTCATATGATGCCTCACGATCATAGGACAATAATCAATGACAGCTGTATTATGGCAGGGTTTAGTCACTAAACTTTTTTCCTGCTTAAACAAATGTGTTTCTTAGGATGTGTTAATAATCCAGAGGTTTAAAATAAATAAAGAGTGGCTCGAGTAATTTCCTCATTTCTTAGTACAATATCCTCTTGCTAGGAGGTATGACTTAAACATACAGTATGCATATTTGTGGGCATAACATATTACTGTTAACATTTATTCTATATGATAACATACAAACTGCACTCCTCAATGACTCGTCCTGAGCTCTCTAGGATAGTCTGACAAAGACTAGGTGCACCCGGCAATAGACAACAATATGGGAAAACAATGAATAATTATGAATAATTTTGAAAAGGCTTCGCTGGCTATGAGGTACTTTGGCCAGTGTCCCACCATTTCCTCTCCTTCCACTGTTTAACTATCACCACTGTAATATTTTATCTATTCTTAGTTATTTACTCATAAAGTGCTCTAATATTTTGTATGCCCACTTTCTCTCAACCAGCCTCTCACTCTAAATCAATTAGTGATGACCTACATTTCCCAGATTCCCTTTGGACACCATCCAAGGAATGGTAATTTTCCATTTAGGAGTCGCATGTGTATATGTAGGTGGGAAAAGCAGTGATTTTAACAACAGAACAAGACTTTCCAGATGGGGGAAATACAACACAGAATGTCTCACTGCCTCATTGCATTCTGGTCTTTTGAGGTTACTGGTATGTTATTCTGCAGTGGATTTCTTCCAGTATGATGTCAAATTTCTGCACCAAATACAGTACATAACTGCTCTTAAATTCTGAGGTACCAACACAAACACCTGTCTTCTATCAAATTCCACAGTAGCTGCTAAAAATATCTCATGTCAACTGTTTGGTCAGTGTCCACCAAAATCCAAAAAGTATATTTTGCTAACTTTAAATCCTGATCTTCTTGATCTCAGTTACTTTAGAGAATGGCTAGCACTAAATTTGCCTTAAGAAATGCAATAATTAAATACCTATTTAGCTCTGTCAGAGTTACTTTAAGATTCAGCACTGACGATGAAATAGTAACTACTCCTCCAATAAGCTGCTCTTGTTCACTGTGTGGAAAGTGTGTATCTGTGTGCATCTGCTTGTACATTGTTCCTGCTTATTTGTAACACAAAACCCAAGAGTGTATGTGTATGTACTGTATATCTGTATATCTGAGGGAAGGCGGAGGAAGGATGAAGGCTGAGAAGGGATTCCATTATCTTCTTTTGTCATCCTGCAACCACTTCCTCCCTTCTCTCTCCTGTCCACTTCTAAAAGCCCAACAGGTTAAAAATAAGCCATTGTTAAACACACACAAAGGGTAAGAAAGGGACTTTTATATTGAGGGTACACAGCTAACATGGTTATAGCTTTTTAATACTAAAACACAGACATTGAAAGAGGAAGTTCATTATAACAGAATTAAGTTGTAGGGCTGCAACAAATGACTTTTTATTATCAATTAATCAATATAGTGTTTAGTTTATAAAATCTCAACAAACTGAGAAATTCCCAAGGGGTCTCAGACTCAGAGTCTTCAAATATCTTATTTTGAACAGACCAAAACCCAAGGATATTCAGTGTACTATCATCGATGAGTAATCAAAGAAGCATATTTTTACATTTGAGCTGGAGCCAGTTAATGTTTTGCTTTATTTGCGCTGCAGACTGAAAATATGTCAGCATTATACCAAAAAAGCAAAAATAAAATAAAAATAAAATCGCCAATCAATATGTAAAGATGACATGATTGTGGGATTGTCTGTGTTGGAAAATTACAAAAACGGTTGGATGCAGCACCCCCAATTCCAATGTCAGAAACATAGTATGCGATGCTGACAAGCACTTGTTTTACCAATATGGAGGCTTTTAGCAAACAATTTATTTACTTATTTGCACATCCAACAGACACAAATTTAGCATTAATTTGGAGTCGTGTTTCTGGCCACTTGATGTACATAAGTTCAATAATTAGTCTCCTTTTATGTCTGGTTTGGTCTTCAACAACTCCTAACAAAAATATTGGATCTTTAGCTTGCTTAGCTAGATGTCTGCCTCTAAAATCAGCTGTCCGCTGCTGCTGGAAATGAGACTGGTGAGAGCCATGAGACTCACACATACATGTGCTGAAAAACCAAAACAATTAGCTAAAAGAGGTTAAAAAGTACCTTACACCATCAGAGATGGGAAATACCCGGTCATACGCCTTCTCCAGAACTACAAAGCACATGTAGACTGGATGGGCATACTCCCAAGCCCACTCCAGGATCCTTTTGAGAGTAAAGAGCTGGTCAGTTGTTCCACGAGGGGGACGAAAACCGCATTGTTCCTCTTCGATCTTAGGTTCGACTATCGGCCGTACCCTCCTTTCCAGCACCTTGGAGTAGACTTTACCGGAAAGGCTGAGAAGTGTGATACCCCTGTAATTGGCACACACTCTCTGGTCCCCCTTTTTGAACAGGGGAACCACCACCCCAGTCTGCCACTCCTTGGGCACTGTACCCGACTTCCACGCAATGTTAAAGAGACGTGTCATCCAAGACAGCCCCTCCACACCCAAAGCTTTTAGCATTTCTGGGTGGATCTCATCAATCCCTGGGGCTTTGCCACTGTGGAGTTGTTTGACTACCTCAGTGACTTCCTCCAGGGAAATTGACGAGAAACCCCCATCAGCCTCCAGCTCTGCCTCCCTCTCCGGGAACCATCACCTTATCGTGGTGGAGAGGTTTGCGTGCCCCGGTGAACCTGGAGGCTGTGTTATCTGGAGCCTAGTGCTCCTGGTAGGGTCTCCCAAGGCAAAGTGGTTCCAGGTGAGGGGACAGACTGAGAATGGTTCACAAAGACCCCTGATGCCAAAACCCGAAGAACCAAAGTGGCACCTCCCTCTCCATCCTTTGGACCCACCATCCATCGGAAGATCCGCAGGGGTCAGGTGCGCTGCCACATGGGTGTCAGTGAAGGTCAGGGACCTCGACGGACCAGACCCGGGCGGAAGAGGCTGGCTCTGGGGACGTGGAACGTCACCTCTCTGTGGGGGAAGGAGTCGGAACTTGTGCAGGAGATGGAGCGCTACCAGTTAGATCTGGTGGGGCTGACCTCCACGCACAGTCTCGGTTCTGGAACCGTACTCCTTGATAGGGGATGGACACAACTAAATTTAACTCAAAGTTAAAACTGTCTGATCCTGCAAATTACTTACGAGCCAGCACACCAGCAGCACCAGTATTAACAGCAACCAAGCAGTCTATGTATGAGTGATTACAGACTTGATCATTTTCCCATAGCTGGACCCAAAAATAGCTCCTTCAGCTTGGAGCTATGCCATGTGTTGTCTTTTTGTATTTTTTGTCCCTGGGGCTATAAAAGCATCACAGGCAGTGCAAAGAATAGAGGCTGTGCTCTCTAGACATGATGGTCAAACCATGACAAAATCACCCCCACATCTGCTTAACTCCCCTATCCAAATAAATTGAAGCTCTCCCTGCAGACAGCTGACTTCTGATGTGCGTAGGTTATGGTGAGAGAGAAGAAGATGAGCACCAGTACAACAGTAAGTATGCCAGCCTTAGCAGGCTCCCCTCACCTATCAGTCAGTGTGGGAGCCAGCACACCCTGACACATGACCACAAATGGTCAGCCTGACACATTCTCCACCAAAGCATCTATTCTGATTCTTTAAAAAAAAATCCAATTTATCATTTCATCTCGCTGAGGTATTTTCTTAGTTTCCCCCTGAGATTAAACAAACTATGTCTTGCTCCATCTTGATCTCATTTTGTTACAAAAAAGATCACTCCTCCTTACTGTAAAAAATGGGATGCAATTAAATATTTTCATGAACATGATGATGCCCATTGTTAATTCAGTCTTTCAAAGGAGCAACAGATAAGATTTTCTATAGCTTTATATCTTAAGATAAACTTACTAAAGGGATTTGGTTTTGTTCATTAATACTAAGGACTCAAGCATGTGATGAGAATTCTGGCTTTAAATCCTCAATTTCAACAATTGGAATTTCAATGAGAATCCTATTATTTCCAATCGTGCAAAATGATAGGAAGACTTTGGTACTCTAACCACTGCACCCCTGCACCTCTGCACCTATTAGTATGCAACCCTGATGTGTCAGTTATCTCCCACTGAGCCTAAAATAAGCACATGTTTGTTGTGTTATGAAAGGGGGGGGGGGCACTGAAGAACAAGGTGGGGGTTGGGACCAAAGTAGCAGCCTGGCAAGAGCAGGCTGTTCCAGTAAAAGACCCGCTGGAACACTGGTGCGTTTGGGGGTGAAAGTTTCCCACGGGAAGATGCACAGTCACACTGGAATCATTCTGAAGTATTCAAAAGTCAAGTAAGGAGCTGATCTGAGATCGATGTCTTGGGTGTCAGGATTACAACTTGGCAACATTAGACGGAGGGGGTAAAGGGTCTTCCTGAAGACACTCAACTGAAATGTAGCTAATTATAGATAGAAACACACAAAGCGCACATGGAAATAGCCTCTGCTGATAGAATAAAAACTGCCTTGCAAATTTTGCAGAGGAAAGGCTTGAGATGGTATTAGAATATTTGTGAATGTCACTATATTACGGAGAGTGACAACTAAGGAGTAAGAAGTAAGTATACATAAACATAATATAGGATCGGGTACAGTAAGTGACATGAAATTGCTTTTACAAAGAGAACAACTCCTGCAAGTCTGTAGGGTTTACTGGTGATTGCTAATGTGCATGTAAAAGTGAATGAAAGTCACCCAGGAGAAATGCAAATTCTTAAAGGAAATAACAAAGCACATGTCAGTGCATCGATACTGCTGGGAGCAGGTTCAAGGTAGCCTTGTGTTTCTCTACCTCCATGTGCCCTACAGTGTACACTCTATGTTGTTTTTTGTTTGTAGAATAATATGTAGGTTTGATTTATTAGAATGGACAGAACTACTGCACCTCAGTTTACACAAAAGCTCAAGTACTACTAATAATCACAACATCTGCTTTAAGACGCTGCTGTATTAGAATCTGATTATAGCTTGTTAGAGTCTCAGAGCTCTGCTAATGACAGGAAACATTATCAGCTTCCAGTTAATGACCACATCACTGCAATACTGCCTATCTTCACTGTCATGTAATTCACTTTTACTCTGTGTTGACTTACTGTGGGCTCCCTTATGTTGACCAAGGACTCATTGGCCCTCTGTTGTGTTTCACATTAGATGAGATAACTCTCAGCAACACTCTATTCTATTTTTATTTCTATTCATATGGTACTTAGAATTGCAACTGTAGAGCCAGGCAACAAGCCAGCTTAGGGTGTGACCTTCGCTCAACCTGCATACATCCTCAATGATATACTTTACAACCCCGTACACAAAAAACCCAGTTATATTCCCTTAATACTGCTTTAACAACTTTTAGTGTGTCTGTGGCAGTCACTGCTTACTTTAAAGTGACATTAAGAGGATTTGTGATAATAAACACAGTCCTGTTACATTCCTGTAACCTTCTTATGGTACTTGGAACTATGGGTGCTCAATTGTGAATTTATAGACATCCTAAAGTACTATATGTTGTTTTGCACTTTGAACTATACACTTTAAAACCCCCATAATGTAAGGTAACTTCACTTTTCTTGTGACATAAAAGTTAAGATGTTTTATGTTTGTGTTGGTATTAATTTATGTATCCTTATTATATTGACATAGATATTTTCACAAGGGTAAAACTGCAATACATCCTGAGTTGTATGGAGACATTCCACAAGACCACATTCAAGTGAAGCCTTCTAAAAACTACTGCAGTAAGTGACAGCTTGACTGTTCCAAGTATCTGGCAGCCTGGCTTTTGAAAGAAAGCAGAGAGATGTCACATACCTTTTCTTTAAATGAGCTGTCAAACTGTATTTTCCTCCAAAAATCCCAATGCTTGCATGATCCGAGCAGAGACTAGTTTCATGCTGCCCTTCAGGCAAATCTGACCAACCCCGACCACTCACCAACAGCTGTCAAGCTAGGCATAGTAGCAAATACATATTTTCCTGTTATCACTTTCAAAATAAAACACTTACTGGCAAACACCACACTGACGTTTTAGTTTGGAATAATAAAAGACCAAAGTGACGTTTAGACACTATTTAGGGTCCGAGCACGAAACGTGTGAAGTCCCTACTGGAACTGAAGGGATTTTTTTCTTTTTTTCTGCAAAGTAAGCTGGTTTTGACCGTGGCATGGCATTGAAAACCAACAAAACAGGAAGTTGTATCAATTAATCATTAATCATCATTAATCATTATTAATCCATGTTGTAAAATTTGTGAGTTTTCAGTTAACGACGTGACGGTGGTGTGGCGGTGAAGTTAAACGCTTCGCAATCCATTACACAGGAAGTTCTTGTAACTTGATTGTGCATGCTCAGATCTGTACCAAATTTTACACTTTGACAAGAGTCGCACCCTGAACACATGTACATGCCAGCATTCACCCATAGTCATAGCGCCACCTACTGGCAGGAAGTGACATTCAATGAAGCAGCCCCCGCAACACGTTTCACCAGATGTATGAAATTTCTGTGACATGTATCATGTCTAGATGTATTAAAAAGCCATTTTGAATTTTATGGTAATTTTTGGACGATTTACATATTCCATACTTTAATAAACTCCTGCTAGGGATTTAGCCAGACCAACTTCAGATTTTTCTGTGCAGTGTAATCCCACTGATGATTAAAAGTTGTACAAACGGTGAGTTTTCGTGTAAGGGCGTGCCCATGGCGTCCAGTATCGATGCTTCGCCATGAAAGAGGAAGTTGTTCTAACGTCAATGTACATGCTTAAATCTGTACCAAAATTTACATGGACGATAACTGTCTCGCCCCGAACACATCTATATGCCAATATTCAGTAATATTGATAGCGACAAGTGATATGTAGCACTACAAATGGACATTTAACACCTTCGTGCTTTGTCTGAAGCGTGTGGCAAATTCACAGACCCGCCTCCGGCAGAGCTCCAGAATCTACAAAGCCTCACACCTCGATGCTTTATATGTGCGAGGGCCCGCCCAACACTGCTTGCAGCTTTAATTCACTGTTATATTCCTTAACTAATCATATGCTTTAAAAAATTTTTTACTTCATATGAGTTTTTGGTAATGTATCATCAAAAAAAAAAGTTTTCTACTTTAGTCACATAGTACTTATCACACTGCAGATGCATTTTTCAAAAATGTATCCTTGCTCATTGTCAAATTTCTATACAATAAGCCAGAAGAATCTAAGAAAACACAGATTTTAAATTGATACCTATATTTTTTCACACCATTCTGATGTACAGTAATTCCAGTAACTGACATGGATTGGATTAAAGATAATTTGTTGGTAGCAAGGAGAACATGATTAAATGTAATGAAAATATAATATTGTGACTTGAAACAATTCGAAGTACTCGTTTTACGACCATGGGGTTCAGAGCCTTCAGCTGCTCTTCCCCTCGTCTCTGGAACTCCCTTCCACCAGACATCCGCAACATTGACTCACTTTCCATTTTTAAATCCCACCTGAAAACACATCTTTTTAAACTGGCAAATCCCACGTGATCACTCTTTCTCAATCTTTGTTTCCAGTTGTTTTGTACCCTGATTTTATGCACTGTAATTATAGTTGTTAATTTTATCGATTATTGCTGTACTGTTTTATAATGTTTTGTGAGGTGACCTTGAGTGTTCAGAAAGGCAACTATAAATAAAATGTATTATTATTATTATTAAAATAATAAGTAAAGTAAAAATAATTAAAAAGCTCAGTTGAGCTCAGTCATTGACAGCAGGGCTCCAAAAAACAGCTGGCACAGACAACATATCAAGAAGATGCTTAAATGATTGGACAGATGTGTGCTGAATTTGTTTTATTCAACTCCAAAACAGAAACTAATTGGCATTTTTTGAAAGATCCTGATTCACACAATATCCTGAAACTTAGGACGCAAGACCATTAAAATTATATAAAAAAGTAGCCACAATGTAGGCTATTTTACAACATAAACACAACAAATTACATCCCTCTCTGAGTTTCATTTCAGCGGAACACCGCTGTTTTCTGTAAAGTGTAATGTTATACTATAAAACACCCATGGAAAATGTATTATTATTAGATTATTTAGTAAGCTGTCAATGTCCTGATTGAAGAGAACAGTACAAATCATTTAAGCAGCAGCACTTTAGTAATTTAGCTGGAAAGTACAACAATGCCATCTGCTGTTTTGGTGGCAGTTGGACCATAAATGACACATGGCTTTATCTTGTAATGCTGCCAGGCAATGTTTTCTGTTAAGGGCAGCTGAAATGTATCAGGTAACCTAATCCAACAGAAGTAGATTAGCCTATAGTTGTAACTTCTGTTACTTTTTAAGTCGACAGTAATTTATTGTGTTGTACACTTATAGGCCTACACACACACAATACATAAACAATGTGCACCAAGGCAGTACACATACAAAGATGTTGCTTTAGTGACCTTCAGTACATTTTTGTAACTTTTTATATACTACTTGGAGTGAAGTCATGTGATGGTCTGATGCAAAACATGCCATGTAACTTTTGATTCTTCCATAAATCAACAAATCTTTTTGAGTTTCACTGATTAGTGTGCTTTAATCTATGTTTTATTGTGCCTTAGGGCCTATACAATAAGCATTCCCACTAGCGCAAAAAAGAAACTATTCTTTCATGCCAGTTGAGAAGCAATATGACGGTACGAAAACATCATAGCTAAGAAATGTAGGCTACTGTAGCAAATAACGCGTCTGACTGCAGTCGTTGGTATTGCACGAGAGCTCAACCACCCACGACAAAACCACATTTTTAAAGTGGTATTCTAGACAGGATGTGTGAATTCAATACATTGCATTGCACCTCAATGAATACCCTTTCTATGCGACAGGCCCGTAAAAAGAGTCCGTTGATGCAAGAGTACGCTTTACACCCGGCCTTATGTCATGGTTGCAAGGACTTTAAATGCTTCAGCATGTTTACTACGCGTCCATTGGTCCACCCTGCTCCAACTCTGGTCCAATCACATCACAAAGGGGGGAGAAGCGTGCGCCCCACCTTGTTTCGGTCACGTGACGTGAGCTTACGAAGATGGTGGAAGTTTCTTCTTCCTTGAAGTGAAGCCCGGACTGAAACCTAAACATCTTCCAGACAGAAGGCTAGGAATTCACCGCAGCGTCACTAGTTTGGTTTTACAGCATTTATTCGGATTTGTGTAAGTGATAGAAGCCAATTCCTACATCTCTCACCGGTGGCATTTGTGTTTTTTCAATAGCCGTTGGACTTTGGGATTTCCAGCCAGCCATGATGTTGACACGAGCAAGCTAGTCGGCTCGCAGTTAGCCAGCGGGGATGGCAGGAGGCTGTCAAAACTGGTGGCCAGCTGACATTCAACACGTACTCAGCAACTCCTGTGACCACCCTGCCACTGTAAACATACATAGTGTTTAGCGTCAGTGAGTTAGAGTTTATTAGCTAACCAGGACATAACGTTACTGTTCCTCATTGTACGGCTAACTGCTTTTGCGTTAACGTTAGCACGTTATCAGTTCCTAGTTAGATTAAAATATGTAATCTTGACAACATTTGTTAATAATTGTCAGTGATTAATGCACACGCCGACTAGCACTGTTGTAATAAATAGATTATAGTTGTTTTTCCTTAGTTACGTGTTCTCGTAGGGACAGAACACATCTGGTAATGTTTCCGCGATTTTCGCTAAAATGAAGTGCTTTGTAGAACACAAACTACGAGACTTGTAGAAAACACAGGGAGCCACTCCTCAATACGACCTAATACAGTAATAACTGAAACCATATTTTGGTTCTAGCTGTTCTGGCCGCATACTTTTATTTCTTTGGATACTTTTAGGGATGTTGGAGAAGTAGATCAGCAAAGAGGGAAAGAGACAATGCTTTTTTTGTTACAGTTGTTAGTCATCTGTAACTTGGCAAGACTGGTTGTGTTAGTTTGTGTCCTGGCCTGCCAGTATTTTCCTCTACAGGCAGTATCAAATGTTTGTTTACTGAACAGGGAGGTTTTCCTCTCTGTTTTCCTGGGTTGCCCTCATGTTAGGGGAAATATTTTGACTATCAGTCATCAATCACAATATCTACATGATCTCCTGACTTTAATGATCTAGTTTATGATTACATTGTACTTTAATTAATTCATTACGTATGCCATTGTGGTGTATTCAAAACAAAAAAAACACTCATGAATTACCTGAATGGTTTTACATTTTGGATATTTAAGAAGTAGCAGACTCTGGACAGTGATGGATATGAAAGGGACACAGAGCTCATGTTGTTTCCTTGAAGCGTCTTAAAAGATGAACCTGTTATAATCCTACTAAGTTCGTCATCATGAAGGTATGTCGGCAATATGCACCATTGTTTGGTATGCTTATTCATGGTGTTCACTAACAGTCTAGATAATATATGTTTAGCTTATAGATGATGAGATTTCCAAAAGTTGCAGTGACTCTGCTGGTCTTTAGACAGGTTCAGGTGATATTGTTCGAAGTGGGCTGTTCAGGTGCACAACGCCCTATAAGATCATAAACTCAGAGCTCTGCTGCCAAGGAAATGGCACAATTTGAATTTAAAATGCCTCACAGAATCATGTAACACAATTTACTGGCCTGTGGACAATTTTATTCAGCTGGTTAAAAATCAGAGTCAAGCAGGTCATTGTAGAGTTTAATAAGGGTGGTGATGGCGCAGTGAATGAGACGCATGCCTTTGGTGTGAGAGACACGAGTTCAATTCCCCACTTTGACACACCCACCCATGTGTCCCTGAGCAAGACACTTAGTTGTCCAGAGGTGTGTGACCTTTGACACATATAGCTTTAGAAAATCAGCTAACATGTATGTAATGTAATGTCATTGTAATTCAGACACTATCCTCATCAACAAAATGCAGTTGGTCTGCTCTTAATGCTGCAAAGTCAGCAGTTGCACTGAATTATTGACAGAGAATAACAGTAGCCAAAAGGAAATTTTACCCAGGAGCCCCTCCTTTCCTCTGCTCTGGCATGTGCTTACTGGAAGAGATAGACTGAGGAACATTCATTATTCAGTAATGCATGAAGGAAAGATCACAGGACCTGAATCCTGTACCTGTGTTAACCTTTTTTTGTCTTTGATTGACACGTTTGTCAGTGGTGCAGCTTAATTGGCACTGGATTTTTAGACTCGTATCTATTGACATGCTATTTTACTGTCACACAAACATTATATGACTGTTTTTTACTTCTTTTAATGGGCAAATTATCCACAAAACCAATTAATATGTTTTCAGTGTTTCTTGTAATGATATTTCCATTACAGCTACAGTAGATTTTGTGAAGTGATCTCTGACTGTAAGCATAAATCAGGCGTTGGTGTCAGTTCCTTAGGGCTTCTTTCTGGCATTGTTAGTTTACAAAAATATTTCTAAAATTGTTCCGAGGACACACCACCACAGAAGAGGCTAAGATACAAATTTCAATATAAGTTTCATCTTTAGTATAGCCTAGTTGTTAGGATACTTTTGTCGCAGCATTTCACAAGTGCGTCTTTTGATTTCCTTACTTTCCATGATGGTGCAGCCTCTGTGTGTTTCACGTGACAATTGGACAGGTAGCTCTAACAGAGTGGCAAGCTTGTTTTATTCGTCAGTCTGTCCTCTTCAGATGTCGACAGTTGATGATGTTTTAGTGTTAAGAATAGATTCCAGCTAGGGGAGAAAATTTATAAATGTAGACTCTCTATTAAAACTGATGCTTCAGATGATTCATATAACATAAAAAAACATTCATTTTTCATATGCTTATATCCAAAGCAACTTACACTAAGTGCATTTGACCTTCAAAGTTACAAGGGCAAGATGTCATCAGAAATGCAGATCTGCAAATGCAGTGTATTACAAATGATTTGTTTTATGCCTCTTATTGTCAGCCTCTAGTGACTAACTGATTATGAATTCAGTATCGCGTCTGAATGTTGAACCATACTTGATTTTAATGCTTAATGGAAAATTGTTATTAGAATAAATAAAGTGGAAACTTAATTGTGCTTAAAACTGTGTGGTTGGTAATACATATGGTCCTTAATTATTGAGGTAGGGTTGTACTTGTTAATAGTTAGAAGTGAAACCACTTAGGCACCATCACAACCCTAATGATTGTCTGTGCTGCAGGCCCAGCCCTATGTCATGGCCAGTGGAGTCACCAAGTTGGGCAGCTCCAACGGTTACCCTATGAAGGCACAGCTACAAATCATTGGTAAGTCATCAGTCTTTATTAAAATTAACAGAGGTTAAGTCAAATAAATGTTGGTTATTTTGTCTGTCATACATTTATATTTTTGGTGTAATTATTTTCTTGTTTTACATTCAACATTAGGTTACTTCTGTTCAAAAGTAATAATAATGGGCCATTTTTAAGCAAAACAAGGAAAAGCACAGGTGCAAATAATAAAATGAAAGAAATTCTGTTGATTTCTGTTTAGCTGCTTCAGCTTCAGCGACCTGATATTGTGCATGCTGGCTCAGTATCACACTGTCATGGCTTACTGGGACACACAAATAGAACTGAGCCGTCATTATTGTTACTACACCTGTCGTTTTCCTGCCATGACACATCACAATGTCTGCTCTGATAAATACCACTTGTGAGGACTCCACTGCTGCTGCCTCGCCAGCTAAATACATTTTGCACTGTTTTTGTGGTGATCCAGATTTTATAGCATGTCATGTTCCTCTGCTTTGCCTTTCATTTAAAAATGTGTGCAATCTACAGTATTTCCCTGTTCTTGAATGATTTTTTTCCCTTGCCTCTTTCTTTCTGCACCAACATGACTGACTGTCTGCTGCATGTTTCCTGTTTCAGTGTTATCAGCAAAACTAAAAGAGAACAAGAAAAACTGGTTTGGTCCCAGTCCTTATGTGGAAGTGACCGTCGACGGCCAGTCCAAGAAAACAGAGAAATGCAACAACACCCACAGTCCCAAATGGAAGCAGCCACTCACTGTGTGAGTCAGTCTTGCTGGAATTAACAGACCCATATGACATTTGATCACATTTATGATAATTGGGACTTAACTATTTTATGTCTTTGTTTATATTTGCTATGTAGCTTTTGCTACTGATAAAAAACAAATTATATTCCAGTCAGATCTGTGTCAAATTGTATTTAAAATTAAAATGTTTGATCTGTTGTGTTGCCTGCATGCAGGCACCCTAATGTGTTAAATGTTACCAGCCTGGTATTTCAGGCAGCTCAGAAAAACTGTAACTGTAATTTACAAGAGTTTCTGTGTGCACATAATGAAGTTTAAGTACCTCCAAGTGTTTGAAAGGCCCTTCAGCACTTGGAACGTTCTGTGACAATCCTGGCGTAGCTCATGTTGAATTACATCGTCGAGTTCTACTGAAATGTACAAATGCGTTGTTGATCGTATTGGTGTAATGGGCCACCTTGAGCTTGCAAATATTCCCCTGATTTTGAATGATGGGATTAATGAAACAAGTTTAGTTTTTTGCAGTTTGGCTGTGAGGAAGAAGCATATCTTGAAAAATCAATGCTGACTGTAGTAATCATAATTTCCCCACAAAACTGTCCAGACCTTGAGGGGTTTCTCCAAAGCATACTAAAATAGACCTCCTTATAATCATGTAAAATTGATTTATTGGTGGCACCTGCCACAGTATCACCGCTGACTGCCACATATTGATTTTCAGTTGTTTTTTTAACTATTTAAAATGGGTAAACTCGATCCCTCAATAAATGCAGAAGTGTCCGCCATAATGCGGCATTCATTCAGGTGTGCGGTATAATTCCACAACTATGTGTGCTTTCGCATAGCGATCCGGCTTTCTGGAACCAGCAGCGTAGAAAAAGACCCGTACCTGTAATACAACACCACCATGCTGGCTGTGGTACCGGCTCAGAGACGGATGAAATCGGACCCCCCTTTGAGCTCTGTAACTTTTTTATACAGCGCAGCGGCATATTGGCCCCCTCCTCTTCGTTCACGATCTCAATGAAAACATGATCATGCACTGAATCAAGAGTTGAATAGTTAGTATCATGAACACAAATGCACACATTTATACAAGAATAATAGGACAGGTTAAAATAAGTTAACTCTGATATGTTAGCCTCTCTATATTCTTTCATCCGAGACCCACCTTCAAATAAGTTCATAGCAAGCACGGAGCCTAGCTTATAAGGATAGCTATGTTAACATTATAATACAGCTGGGTTGTGGAGGTGAGCACGCTGTACTTAGCTAGTAGCCAATATCGACTGCCCCCCTCCCCCCAATGCCACATTCTATGGGAAACACTGTCCACTCTTTATCACAATGTCTTGCCTGCAACTTTCTTTCTGAATGAGTCACCAGGTCTTGTTTTTCGGGAAGGATTTTGTCTGTCATGTAACTCTTGACTTCAGGAGAATGGTATTTGTACATTTTATAGAAAAGATATGCTATCTCCAAGTGGTTTGTACTTGAAAGAATAAGTCCACACAGAGGTGAGAGTAGGTCCTATTCATTTACAGGAATCCTGGTTTTTAAACGCATATTGTACATTTATTGCACCCCACTTCCTGCAGTCCAACATATTCACACTTCAGATGTCCTCTTAATTTTAGCCTCTCCAGGATCTTCTGCTGTGCACAGGAACTTTCTTAATATAGAGTTCTCCTAAAGTTTCTTTTGGTCACATCCAAGTAGAGTCATTAAATGCAACAAGTGTTTACTATTAGATGTAATCAGACCCGAGCCCATGTGCCCACAAATGTTTTTTTCCTGGGGGCGCTGAGGTTGCTAGCTAAACAACTGTCATAGTGATGGTTATAGACACTCATTGTCCCTGAATAGCTTCTGAACTTTATTGTCTGGGGGTTGCTTTCGAAACAAGACAAAGGTTTTGCTGCTTGCACAAAAAAGGTTACTGAGTTTGAAACTTTGCTTGATGAAATGCGGGTGAAATCCTTATAGTAAGATCTTGGAGGGCTTTCCCAAGTCAGATCAAGGCACCGCTCTTTTTGTCATCCAAAAGTATCAGTGGATTGCACATATTAACTGAATGGTTTGTTTCAACAGGATTGTGACTCCATTCAGCAAATTGGTGTTTCGTGTGTGGAGCCACCAGACCCTCAAGTCAGACGTGTTGCTAGGCATGGCCACACTGGATGTCAGTGATACTCTCAAGTCTAATGACATGAAAAGTGAGTGAATGACACGCACCCACACTCAGCTCTTCTACGTATAGTTTTTTCCTCTCTAGCCCACTTCGTATTATTGATTTTAATGCTTCTTTCACAACAATATGAGCAAACTCCCTCAGGATATCGCGTGTGTGCATCTGTGTTGGGGCCATTCATCGATCATTCATTATTCCATTACTTTTCCTGATGATTCAGATTTTTGCCACAGTGTCATTTTAGTATCGGTATCGAGATATTTAGGCAGGTATGGTATTGAAGTCATAATTTTGGTATCGTGACAACACTAGTAGTCACTTAAAAAAAATCTAATTTCTTAATGTTTCTTCATCGCCTCCATGTTAAAAGTAATTTCTGTACTGCTGCTGTCAAGATAACATGGCGTTACACCATGCGTCCATCTAATAGTCGTTTTATATTTTCTCTTTACTGTAACGGCCACATATGAGAGAGAAGATGGCTTAAACTAAGTTAACAGTCTGTTGTTACAGTCTCTAAATTGTGTGTTTTTTTGTTTTTTTTTGTTTTTGCCCCACACTGATTCTCCAGTTCAGGGAAAGGGTTGACATACAGTGTTTAAATCAATCTGTGTCACAGCAATCCTTTTGAATTTGAGGTCCAGTATTTTTTGATCCAGCATCTGACAAATGGGGTCTGTAATTATCATTAATATTATAACACAGCAGTGATGTGGAAATTAGAATAATTTTGAGATATGCTACTATGATCATTATTCTGATGTGATTCAGGTGTTACTTTTTCAGGATGATTGAATAATTCTATATAATAAATATAGAAATATTAATGAGACATGTTTTTAATATTAATTTTAGATAAATTAATTGTTATATTAATCGAGTACTAGGTCTATAGCTATTAAATTAAATTAAATTTTATTTATATAGCGCCAACAGTTCCCACCAAGAGCAGCACTAGGCGACAGAGGCAAGGAAAAACTTCCTTTTAAGAGGCAGAAACCTCAAGCAGAACCATGGCTCAGGGTGGGCGGCCATCTGCCTCGACCGGTTGGGGGTGAAGGAGAGAGAGAGAGAGAGAGAGAGGGAGAGGGCAAGAGAGGAACAGAGAGAAAAGGAGAGGGATGGAAGGACAGAGAGGGGAGGGAGGCAGCCTACACAATAAACACACAGAGGTACAGACAGTAAAGGTGATGTTGCTATAGACTAAATGAAAAATGGTACAGATATTTATAGTACTGATAATGATAACAATCGTAATGTTAATGATTATAATAACAATAGGACTAGTAACAATAGTTGTTGTAGCAGAGGGTGTCGAGCAGGAACACGGGGGCAACAGGTGACCCGCAGCCACAGATCCAGACTCCACAGCTCCAGAGCCAGAAAACCTGCAGGAAGTGATAGGAGGAGAGAGGAGAGGGACGAGAAAGCACAAGACTACCGGAAAGGGGAGAAGTTGTGTTGGTAACATGCAATAATAGGATGAGGTTGCATACAGAGGGAGAGAAAATAGAGGAGAGAGGAGCTCAGTGCATCATGGGAAATCCCCCGGGCAGTCTAGGCCTATAGCAGCATAACTAAGGGATGGTTCAGGACTACCTGAGCCAGCCCTAACTATAAGCTTTATCAAAGAGGAAAGTCTTAAGCCTAGTCTTAAATGTGGAGATGGTGTCTGCCTCCTGAACCCAAACTGGAACCTGGTTCCACAGGAGAGGAGCTTGATAGCTGAACACTCTGGCTCCCATTCTCTAGGAACCACAAGTAACCCTGCATTCTGTGAGCGCAGTGCTCTGGTGGGGTAGTAAGGTACTATGAGCTCTTTAAGATAAGATGGTGCCTGATCATTAAGAGCTTTGTAGGTAAGAAGAATGATTTTAAATTCTATTCTGGATTTTACTGGAAGCCAATGCAGAGAAGCTAAGACAGGAGAAATATGGTCTCTTTTCCTGGTTCCTGTCAGAACACGTGCTGCAGCATTCTGGATCAGCTGAAGAGTCTTAATGGACGTTTTCGAGCAGCCTGATAATAAGGAATTGCAGTAATCCAGCCTAGAAGTAACAAATGCATGGACTAGTTTTTCTGCATCATTTTTAGACAGGATGTTCCTGATTTTCGCAATATTACATAGGTGAAAAAAGGCGGTCCTTGAAATTTGCTTAATGTGAGACTTAAACGACGATTCCTCACAGTGGTGCTGGAGGCCAGGGCGATGCCATCAAGGGAAACTATATCTTTAGATAATACGTCACGGAGGTGCTTAGGCCCCAGTTTTATCTGAGTATCATCTGCATAACAATGAAAGTTTATGGAATATTTCCTGATAATATTGCCTAAAGTAAGCATATATAAAGTGAAGTGGATTGGTCTGAGGACAGATCCTTGTGGAACTCCATGACTAACTTTGGCATGCATGGAGGACTCGTCGTTAACATGTACAAACTGAAGTCGATCTGATAAATAGGACTTAAACCAGCTTAGAGCGGTTCCCTTAATGCTAATGAAATGTTCCAGTCTCTGCAATAGGATTTGATGGTCAATGGTATCAAATGCAGCACTAAGATCTAATAAAACCAGTACAGAGACAAGTCCTTTGTCTGATGCAATAAGGAGGTCATTAGTAATTTTCACCAGTGCTGTCTCTGTGCTATGATGAGCTCTAAATCCTGACTGAAAATCCTCAAATAAACTATTGCTCTGTAGAAAGTCACACAGCTGTTTAGCAACTGCTTTCTCCAGAACCTTAGAGAGAAATGGAAGGTTAGATATATTGACTGCAGAAAGTTGGCGACTTCTGCACACGGTGCGCCTCAGCATGAGCTGACCCCACTCTTTGATTTTATATGGCCTACCACTTCATGGCTGAATATTTAGTAGAGAGGAAATTTCACGAATGCACAGGTGGCAACCTATCACGGTACCACGCTTGAATTCACTGAGCTCCTAAGAGCGATCCATTCTTTCAGAAATGTTTGTAGAAGCAGTCTGCACACCTGGGTGTTTGATTTTATACACCTGTTGCCATGGAAGTGATTGGAACACCTGAATGCAATGATTCAAAGGGGTGTCCTAAAACTTATATACTTAAATATAGTGTATGTCACGGTAATATGATAATAATAAGAATGATAAAAATAATAATAAAAACATTATTATTGCAGACATATATTACATATATAAATTCAAATTAGCTTTATTGGCATGAATGTGTAACAACAATATTGCCAAAGCATCATACAAACCACTATATAGATATATATAACTACACACACACACATTTTAGTGTACCAACTGAGAAGTCACACTCAAAAATGCCTCCAACATCAAACATTATAGACATGTAACATTTCTCTATAATGTTTGACTAAAACGATTCCTTGATAGGTGACATCACCATTGTCATCTCCTCTCCTTCCAAAGTCATCTACTATTATTGGCACAAATATCAAAACATTTTACTATACTTGAAGAAATCACACTCTTACAATTCCTTCAACAGTGAAAATTAATTAACAGTTAAAATTTTGACTGAACTTTGACCTTTGAAGTAACGGAGCCTGAACATGTCTGGAGAAAGGCCACAGCGAGCATGATGGTGTTTACATGTTTATTGCGGGATCTTCGTTTGAAATCGTTTGTGTTTTGGATTATGCTCGGTGATGAGTTAAAGCCTATGGTTCAAGCACACGTACGAGCACACACCTGGTTGCAGTCTTAAAATCACATTTGTCGCTGATAACTACATATTGCCACTTTAAGGCATGTACTTCAAGTGAAGAATGACCAACTCATCGGTAACACAGCCACTCTCCGTTCCTGTTTCTGCATGCTCCGGTAGGCTCCGGTCAGCTGATCATTTTGTTTTGTGGTGCCCAATGTTATCAACACAGCAGTTACAGAGCGCCCACTGGAGGCAAACTGTGCAACACTCATGACATGAGTGAAGGATTAAACTCTCCATTTTTTTTTTAATAGCCATAAATCACCTGTTATAAACACAGATACGATTATTCTGCAATTAGCTCATATCAGCCGACATCTGCAGAACAATAAATCGGTCGGGCTGTATTTTGAACTGCTACTGTAAATTGCTGGTTTGACATTTAAAGGGACAGTGTTCCTTGTCACTGATAGGTTCAAGGTATGCCTGCATCAATAATAGCAGACTAAATATTTCAGTTGTCATTGAATTACTCTGACTGTTACCATCTTGTGTTTTTGTTGTCTCATTGTAGTCTCTGAGGTGGTGCAGACCCTACAGCTGTGTACAGACAGAGACCAGTCAGATGTGGTGGGAGACCTGTCGGTCTGCCTAGACGGCATGACTGTCGAGCCCGAAATGTTTGCCGCAGCCGAGGCTGACCATCACAGTGAGTTTTTCATTTCAACTGTAAAAAATACACTGGATACAGTTATTTGACTGCACTTATGTAGTTAGTTAGTTCATCCTGTCAGTATCATGTCTTAGTTGCTTGTAGTTGAAGGATGTGGGACAGTAAAGAAAAACCTTTGTATTTACATCAAAAGGGTTAAGTATAGTAACATTAGATAGACTTTTTGTTTGGTTGACTGGTTTTGTTGTGTGAACAGGTTATATGCTTAGTTTATGTTGTGTTTTTTCCTCAGTTACATCAAATGGGGATTCACAACCAAATGGGGATCATGCCATAAGGTACAATATCTATTCCCATTCTCAGTTAAGTTTAACTCCTGTCACAGTTCTAGTTTCTGCTCTATTTATCTCCGTTGAACCTCCCTCCTCACAGCCGGAGTCGAGACAGCTCTCCAGCGGTGGACGGTGTAGAGCACAGGTCTTCTCCCAGTGTTCAGAGGTCAGCGAACAGCACAGGGTCTCCCTCAGTGTCAGGGGGTTCAAGGCCTGTCCGACCACCCAGGCCCTCAAGACCTCCTCCTCCAACCCCCCGCAGACCCACCTCTTCACCAGGTCAGACTGAAGGATGGTCCTCTTCTAATCTGCTCTAGACACTTTTCAACTCCCAAGAACAGGAGGGGCTTTTCTTCCTACACTGAATGTGTACTCTGTCACAATCCAAGCAATGTAAAACATTTACCCTAAGGCTAAATTAGGTGTTGGGCCAACACTTGACTCATACACACATTTTTGTACTACCAGTTTACTTTAAAATGAGCCGTATTTATACAAGGCAACACACAGATAATAGAAATGTGTCAGAGTTACATCTGTGAAGAGAAGAATTGGTTTTTCCAACTCAAGCTGCAAAGCCAGCCCGCATTGATAAACTCCAGGATTGCTGTCCTGGTCTGAGGATCTATGATTTAACTCATGTCTGGTTGTTTCCTCAGCATCTTCCAGCAACAGCTCTGCACCAGCTGATGGCAGTAACAGTCAGTCAGGTTCTGATACACCAGTGCGAACACCGGCCTCAGGGCCTTCATCAGCCCCAGACTCAAGTCCTTCGACAGGCTCAGACAGGAACTCCGCATCGGCCTCCAGCTCTGGTGCTGCAGCAACCAGACAGCCAACCAGCAGCATCACCCCATCTCTCCCTCCCAGGGTCCCCACTGTCAACGCTGGACCGTTGCCCCCAGGGTTAGCTCTCATTTTGTAATCGTTGCAGAAGCGCTGAGCGAGGTTTTGGTTATAGAATAATCAAAACAGTATTTTTGCAAGTTTAAAGTGTGACAAGTACTATTTGATCCCTCAAAGTCATGCTGAGCAGTTATAGTATTATGCCCAAGCCAAACATGAATTTATGTTTACTGATTTGTCTTTGTTCTGTTTCTTTGTCTCAAGTCATCATACAGGATACAAGCTACAAAACCACAAATGTCAGCAACAGAAAATTCAAGAAGAAAATTGATTTATCACTCAGATGACGATTAGATATTGGGTCACCTTTGAGCAAAAAGTTCCGTGATAACATATACTTTTGCCCAAAAGAAATACAGCAAAGTTTAGTGAGCATTTATTCATTTCTGAAGCCACATATGGATAAATGGAAGTGTTTGCACAAGGATGCGAGTCTGAGGACAAAAGGTGGAAGTGGGATTACTGGTTAGTCTGGTTTAGATTTTGCATCAAACCTTCACTGAAATGAAAGCTTGTGTACAGGCACAAGTTACAAATGTGAGATAGAGAAATGGTTTCAGAATTATAGCATATCATTATTAATAGAGAAGGATGCGATGTTACCATTTTGTATTTAGAAAACAACACAGGTCTGAACATTGATTACATCTGTGTTTGTCCCTACGGCATTTTACATTTTAACCGTGGTCATGACTAACACTACGTTATCATTGCAGTCTATTTCTTGTTGTCTGTCTCTTTGATTTAATTTAGACTTTAATATCTTAAATACCCCTTTTGAGCTGTTTTTAATGTTATCATTGTGATTGATAACATTGTGACTGTCACGGGTTAATTGTTGATTTTGTAGCTATAGCAGTTTAAAAACCATACATAATCTAAATTGCTTGAGCTGTGCATCCATACCTAATGTCCTCAAATGTATTTGTTATTTTATCTAGGTGGGAGCAGAGAGTGGATCAGAATGGCAGGTTGTATTTTGTCGATCACGTGGAAAAGAGAACAACGTGGGAACGCCCTGAACCCCTGCCCCCTGGGTAAAAAGTCCTTTACTTTTTATATATTTTCTTCTTGGATACAGATTGTGTTTTCCTTGATAGGTTATAGTATTCTAATCTATTTTTAGATCAAATAAGTCTCTTAAACAATATGGTTGCCAGATACTGGCTCAGTGTCCTATGCTATGTCCACCAACTTAAACCTTCTCATACAAATCATCTAACTAGCAGTTTTGTTAGTCACACATGTACAGAATTGTCATCAGAATTCAGAATTAATTAGTCAAGATGCTGGCAGAGCGACAGCATTGCATTTCATCCGTAACTACTAGGGGTGAGACACTTAACCCACGAGACAAGATTCGATATTGGGTTTACGAGATCGAGATAAGATGAGATTTTAACACAATTTTTGGGAAATCTTTAATGTATATTTTTATACAATATAATATTTAAAGAATTGTCACCTGCCACCTGAATTTTGTGTTATATATATCACCATAAACTTGTGCAGAAAAATTCCTCAGAATGCAGGAAATAAAGTTTTTAATGCTCAAGGTTTTAATATAATTTAAAGTTCCCATTACATAAATAAAAAAATCGTACTCTTCCTCCTCGTCCACCACCTCTTACACGATCTCTTCCTCCTCTGCCTCTCACATTGTTTCCATCTATTGTTGGTATCAACATTCAATGTAACTGGGCCACCCTGTGTACTCTGAACTGGCTTATATTCTAGACAACTGATTTGATCACATCATTAGAAACAAGTATGAACAATTTTGAGTTGTTGTGTGTAAACGACGACAACTGTGTTGTAGCTCAGTTTATTTATTCTCACAGCTAGGCTAACTAAGTGATTATTACCAAATCTTTGTTGTTGATTCAACAAATGGGTTTAGGCCACTGAGCATTGGGTTCAGAGAATGGGTTTTAGTGTTTTAGCAATTGTGAAATACTGTATTAACTCTTAAACAGTATTATTTTGAATAGATATAACATTGCCAGTGCCATGTCTTCTTCTTACATCAGTTTCAAAGATTGAAGAAAGAAGGAATGTAGATATTAAGAGAAGTGAAAGTTGTTGAGAAATATTGTGAGCCAGGTTCAGGTATGAAGAAGTTTCAGAGACAGATGAAGACTTAACATAGCATGGTTTATTGTGCCCGGCCGAGGAGATACAGTGCCAGCATACAACATGTGAACACGTCAAATGCCAACACCAAATCTGAAGGAGAACATCATTTGGTCCCTTTTATGTTTCTGTCTTCCCCCTTGTGCCTGTAGGTTTCAGCATTAGGTCACCTTTCTCCTAGAACAACTAATCTATCTGATGTTTAGACTCCAATGCTTCGTCATATTGGAATCTCTCACTATCCATGAGTTGTACTCTAATCTGTGGAGCCAGTGAGTTCTTGTAAACATTCTTGTAGGACTTAACCTTGTAAGATTCACAGAGAACACTGATATCTGCTAGCCTGACGCCTGAGCTGCTGTCTCTAACTAATCAGTCTATTGTTGTCTCCCTGACAAGGACAAGTACATGTGAGAAATACCTAAAACTATAACGTCATTTCCCCGTTACATCAATTAAGACACCTAAGAAATATTCTTAACAAAAGTGAGAGTAAAGAAAGAAGGGATGTAGAGACTAAGAAGTGAGAGTAAAGAAAGAAGGGATGTAGAGACTAAGAGAAGTGAGAGTAAAGAAGGAAGGGATGTAGAGACTAAGAGAAGTGAGAGTAAAGAAAGAAGGGATGTAGAGACTAAGAAGTGAAAGTGAGAGTAAAGAAAGAAGGGATGTAGAGACTAAGAAGTGAAAGTGAGAGTAAAGAAAGAAGGGATGTAGAGACTAAGAGAAGTGAGAGTAAAGAAAGAAGGGATGCAGACACTGAGAGAAGAGAGAGAAAATAATATAACATTTTAAAGGTTAAGTGTGTAAGATTTAGTGGCATCTAGTGTTACCCTTTCAAAGAGCGTAGTACAGCTATGGTGGCTGACACAGCACAAAAGGTATCATCTTCTCAAACATCAGAGAGTAGCCAGTCATGAAATGAGGTTTCTTTAGGTAGATATTTTAAGCAATAATATTTACTTAATTATATTGTAAAATCATATGTTATTGTGACTTGGCCACTGACAGATAAGTAGTTTTGCCTACAAAATAAAAGCGCAAGAAGCTTGTGTACTGTAATGCAGTAGTTGGAGTTGAAGTGAGCTTTTACTTTAAAAAGTTCTGAACGACATTAAAAGAGTCTGTTGCCTGCTTGACACACCTCTGGGAGAGCCATCAGAAAACGTGATTCCCCTAAATGTCCTCTGCCTGGAGATACTGGGGAAATGAAAAAGTGGAAGTAGGTTGATGCTTAAACAGCGAAACACACACACTGCAGCACATCCCGTAATGTGAACATGAGAAATGCAGCATAATTAATTTGTTGAAGAGAGAGAAAAAATGTCCCTAGGTGGGATCGAACATGCAACCTTCAGATTCCTGCGCTTTACCGACGGAGCTAACCCAACAACATGGGAATTAGATCTAATATTACGTCTTATTTTCTCACTCACAATCTAATGGTTGCAAAACGTATTTGCAGACTCCTGCTGTATATTATTACTTCTTCAAACGTACGTATTCAACACAGTAATTATTGTCTGCATTGCCTGAATTCTACCAGAAGTAGGACAAGAAGAACGTAGTGACGAAATGCGCTCTGTATTGCTTTTTGTCTGTTTTCAGCTACTGTAGAAACATGACGGAGCAACATGGCGACGTCATGTAAGGGGGGGACCTGCAGTTATGTTGATATAAATGGCTCAAGTGGTCTTTATACACCACTGAAAACATAGTTATGGATCTTGTATTGCATTTCTGTCAATAGATCCTCAGAAATATTACACACTGGACCTTTAAGTATGATTCCTTTTATAAATGGCATATTATAATATTTACATAGCATTTACAGTCATGTGTTGTTTTCTATCTTGCCATCATCCACTCAGCACTCCTGACCTTCACCACAAACTGCTCTGATACAATACATGTTTAGTATGAAGATTGCTTTTATAATATGTTAGTGTACTCCTTTTAGTGTTAGGGGTAAATTTCTATTTATTTCTCAAAATTGAAACCTGTTTAACCTTTCCTTTTAACCTTGCCGGTTTCAATCTCTCTTCTGTCCCTTGTATTCCAAAATGGATATTCATACAAGCTCCACTAATACAATTAACTAAAATCATAATTATCATAATTTGTACGTTAATTTGTTAACCGTTAATGTCATTAAATCTTCTAATTTAGTGGGGGAATCCACTAATATGCTTTAATGCACATGTTTGAATCAGTTGTGCCAGTAATATATAATCTCATTCGTTACACGTCTTACATTTTTAAATGTGCATCCCAAATAGCATTTGCTGCTAACTTCCGGTAACTATTGAGACGCTCCTTGATCCGCCATTGCTGTGAAAAAATGGTCCATTGGCGTGAACAGAGATGATGTGACTCTCTCTCTAAAGGGCTCTGCTAGTAACTAACTATGCAGCTTTGACCATAAGTAGGTTCCCGTTTGTATTTAGTGCTCTATGCATGAGTATAAGAATGCATGTGTATGAGGGTGATTGTTTCATGCTACATTTGGTGTCAGTAACATGCTAAGAAATCTGGCAATGTGCCAGTGTAAGGCTGGGAAGAAGACTGCTAGCTAGTAAACATGGTGGTGAACAATGTAAAAAAAATATTCAAGCGTTTTACACTTTTGTCAAGCCTCAAGGATACCCACAAAGCTTTTGGTGAATAACGTTGAATGCGAATGTAATGGTTTATATACTAGAAAACTACACAGAACCTTTAAATACCTTAACATGATTGGTGGATTTAGTTTGTCTTTGATGGCAGGCTTCTGTATTGCCAACATTACAACATTATCGTTTTCCCAATGTGAAAAATCTTGGTGTAACCGTGGCCTTAGTGTAGATTGTGCTTCAATATGAAGATGGACCTTAACTATTTTCACAGGCAGTTCGTCAGTGTTCCTTAGTGCTGTTTATCCTGTAAGGCAGAGTCTTCAAAGTCTACGTAGTAGTGCGGTGTAAACCCTACAGACTTTGTTAACATTAATAGTCACATCACCAAGGCCTCTGTATTTTTCTTTCTGAACTTTGGACTATCTCATATGTAATTTGTTAAGCGCAGCATGCAGCTAGACACTGTGCCCTGTTCACCTACCACATTGATAATTAACTCTATTCTTGAGCTGTGATGCATTTATTTACCCACGCTTCTCTAACATGCTTGCTCTTTTTCCTTCCACTTTCTAAGTAGTTATTGACATGGCTGGTTTTCAAACATAGTTTTACCAACTTGTATACTAAATGCAGTAACAATCTGTAGTTAAAATCATTGTGATGGATGGATTGTATTAAGTATTGCCTAATAATAACTTTGTGATGCTTGATACATTTTTTGACACTCTACCTGTAATCCCTCAATTTCTTCCTCCCATTGTCTTCCCACATCTCATTTGTCTGTAGCTGGGAGCGTCGTGTCGACCAGATGGGGCGGGTCTACTTTGTTGATCACATCACTCGAACCACCACATGGCAGCGCCCCACAGTGGAGACAGTGCGTAACTATGAGCAGTGGCAGCACCAACGCAGCCAGCTACAGGGCGCCATGCAGCAGTTCAATCAGAGGTTTATTTTCGGGGTGAGACTTCCTATTTATAATGTGATACTGTGTGGTGATTTGGGCGTTAATAAACTGGAATACTGTAGGGTCACTCTTATTTCATGTACCTGCCTTCTGGTTGTCCTGTGTTTGATGAAAGAGAAATGTGTCACCTCCATGACTTTAAGAGATTGAGTATTTGAAAACAATTGTTGTGAAAAGTAAGTTATGCAAGCTAGAAATCTTTGCCTAATGCTGATACTTTCATACATTACAGGTATCAATACACACTGTAAAAGCGATGTTGATGGGAAAGTTATAGTTCAGTTAAAATAATTACATAGTATGCAATAACATGTTCATGTTTGTGACATTGCTTTTCATAAAACCAGCTGGCTAAAATATATAACTTCGGTTGAAGCTGATATTTGTCTTTATCTGACTCCATTTGTTGGTGCTTCAAAGCACAAATGCAGACACTGACGTACATTGTCCTTTAGGTGCTTTTTGAATCATATAAATTATTCTGATTGTCTGTTGTGTAGCTACAAGATCAGGTTTCAGCCACTCAGAATAAGGAATTTGATCCTCTTGGGCCTCTGCCACATGGATGGGGTAAGATCTTTAAGGCTTTTCAATTTAAATACAGTCTTTTGAGACGCCTGTGTCAACCTGTGACAGTAATTATTCATTTATAGATGAGAATTTTATTTTCAGTGTACTAGTGTGTGTTAAACGTACTTTACATAACTTCCTTAAGAACTTAATCAAGAAATTTGTTGTTTAGGATAAGTAACTTTCAACACCTCAACTCAAGAGTTACACAACTGAATTCCTTTTAGACACTTAGCCATTTCTCTACAGGGATTCCACCCATCCCCACACATTTAAATGAAGGTGTCATGTCATGTACAAGACTTCTAATCAGGTTAAAAGGACTTTTAAATTTGATGTGGGATCCCTTAATTGCCACTTCTGCAAGTTGAATAATCAACTGTTATTGTTTCTTTTCAGAGAAGAGAACAGACACGAATGGGAGAGTTTATTTTGTACATCACCCAACGCGGGCAACACAGTGGGAAGACCCACGAACACAGGGGTTAGTTTGTGTGTGTGCATCCCAAATAGCCACTGCCGTCATCACATAAACTGCATGCCAGATGAAAATGTAAATGCTGTGTCTTTCGGTTCTCATGAAAGAATCTATGATTAAATTTTGATCTTGTCTCTTTTTAGGTTGATGAATGATAAGCCACTTCCAGAGGGTTGGGAGATGAGGTTCACTGTAGATGGTATTCCCTACTTTGTAGACCACAACAGGAGAACGACCACCTACATTGACCCTCGCACTGGAAAATCTTCACTGTATGTCCTCCACCATTGTGTTTTTTTTTTTACTTCCTCAAAATCTTTAGACTCACATAACAGTATCACTTTGTGACTTATATAAGTATCAATTAATTTGTGGTCCATAAAGGGCAGATAGAAAATCAACAACTTTCTAGCCCAGCTTCAAACTACTGCTCTTGGAATTATCAGACGCAAGCAAGCTAGCTTACTAGAACAGATACTCAACTTCTAATGAAGAGGCAGTGTATTACCATATCAAATACTGGAATTGTAATACTGTCAATTGAAATCGAGTCAATGTTTTAGTGACAATTGAACATACAAAGGTTTTCAAAATGTGTGAGGAATGGACACGGTAATGCTAAATAAAATGAATAAAATAAAATAATAACAAAACAAGGCCTAACTAAGCTAAACAAAAAGCTTCTTATTGTAGTGGACCTAAATTTATTAGTTATGCATTTTAATAAATTTATGAGAATTGATACCCAATTATGAATTAAAATTCATAATTTCCTCGTTAAGGGCACCACCGGAGTTGTTATAATCCTAGAGTCTCCGGACCTCTAGGTAGTTTTGAATAATTATACAATTATTACTAGTGATCAGTTAGTTAATAATCGCTCAATTATCTTAAATCAGTCAGTCAGTCTCATATCTAAAGGGTCAATTCTCTTGGCAGGAACTATAAATAGGCAACACACACAGCTCTTGATTATATTACAGTGAATTTATTCTCTAACTAAGGTGATAAAAAGATGGTTGGATACAGGGAACAAACATTTGCGGAACAATGAGCCTGGAGGTTCGATTGTGGGAAGCATTTGACTCATACGGCATAGAAGAACTAATGAGAGTAAATTAATGCTGTAATTTAGGAGTTAAGATGGACATCTGATCACAGGACGTGTGTTAAGTCTTACTGCTTGTCGACAGCCTGCTTTTGGCCTGTTGCACGGGTCCCACTCTAGCTGCCGATCCTGGCTTTTTGCTAGGGATTCTCCAGGGTTCTCCGTGTCTGATTGAAAACGCCTCCTCCGTCTGGCAATTCGGCTGTTTTCAGGTTTCCTTCGTTGTAGCTGGCGAGACCACGTGGCTTGGTCTGACCTCGGTGAAGTTGGCTTCGACGAAAAAGGCTTAAAATGGAACTTGGTCATTCCTGAATTAGTCCAGTGTAACTTAACGGACTCATAAATTTAACAAACAAAAGAAATAAAGAAAATAAAACAAACTGAAGGCAGATCGATGTCGCGGCACTTCAGGTGTGTAGCTTCAGGCGAACAAAGGCCTGTTTGTTTCGCTGGCCGAGTCTGGGCGTTGCTTGGCGAGGCACGCTGCGCTTGCCGAAGCATCCAGAGGGCAGAGCAGAGTGGCAGAGCCAACAGCGAAGCGAAGAGAAGAGAAGAGAGAGCGCGAGCAGGTCGCGTGTCGCTCTTTTGTTGCCTGGGGCGTGGTTCCCCAGGAGGCGTCTCAGGTTTCCCCAGGGACTGCCTTTCTAAACTTAATGTCTAAAGAAAAGAAATCTATTTGCACGTATTATAATCAAATATTTTCCACAATCGAACCTCAATGGTTGAACGGTTGTACTGTTCTAGGCATTTGGTAACAGGAAACAATTGTCACATTATTGGTCAGGATATTTATACATTTAACGGCATTTCCGACGAGGGCATGTAATACTTATTTCGCCCACTTGGGGGAGCTCAGGTTACATGAGGAAAGCTTGGATTAAATCAAAGATCGTCTCTCCTTAGGAACCGGGGAATATTGTTGATTCATCCTTAAATTCAAGCTGGCGATTAAGAGTATAGTAAAACATTTCTTTGTCATCATTTCTAAAGGGATTTTGTAAGAAAGTATTATGAACAAGCATTGATTACATTAGATGAAGGAGTGTCTTGCTGAAAATAAAAACATTGCACAAGTAACTTCTTTCTTATCAACAACAGATAGCAACAACAGTTAACATAACTACTCAAATAGAGGCAAACGTATTCAGGCAACTAAAGATTTAATTAACTTAATTAAATGCTTTGAGTCTTTTGGAGACTGCAGTCCGTTTTACATTGTTAGTTCAGTGTCCTGGACAATGTCACACTTAGGTGAGACAAGGAGTATCCCTTTGATGTGGTAATAAAACAAAGAATAAGGTCAGTTGCCACGGAAACGTGTGTGGGGGGCCAGTTTTGATAGGCTGTTCAGGGAGATGCCAATGGCTGGCTCGTGTCCCTTTGTCAGTTTAACAGTCAGGCCCCGCGTTATCAGCTTCGGAATCAAAAAGGTGCCAGTTTTATGGTCGGGATAGCACTTAGAGAAAGCAACTTTGACCCCTCCCCATCTTCTCTGGGGAGGAGAAAGGAATTTAGGGTAGCTCCAAATTTATTCAATGTAAAATGCACAAATCCACACCGTTGTTCACTACATTATCTACCAAAACATAGTGTTTCTAGACAAAGTGAACTATGTGAGTGAAGAAAATAGCCAAACTTGCTTTATGGCCTAAACCTCATACCATAGTCCTTTCTTTATAAAATTTTAACTTGTGCTTAAACAGACGCATGTATGTATTGCGTTTCCAGCAACAAAGTCCAAGAGAGTGGACTCTTCAGGTAGGCTATTATTGAGTGCTTGGCACGATGATTGGCCACCACCAGACTTGTGAACTGCAAGGCCAGACTGCACAGGTGGAAGCCAATCATCTTGTAGCACCTGTAGAGAACTCAGAACAAAGCACAGGAGAGGGGGAGAGACAGAAAGGAAGAAAAAACACAAGGCCTGCTTGGAACATCCATCCATCGTCAACCGTACAGGGTCGTGGGGGGCTGGAGCCAATCCTAGCTGACATTGTGCGAAAGGCGGGGTACACCCTGGACAGGTCACCAGTCCATCGCAGGGCCACACATATATAAACAACCACTCACACTCACGGACAATTTTAGAAACCGGGGTTTGAACCCACAACCTTCTTGCTGTGAGGCGACAGTGCTAACCACTGCACCACCACGCCATGCTTGGATCATGACATAAGCAAGCGTTTCCTATTTTAAGAAGAAATTCTGAAATCATTAAAAGGATATGCAGGTGAAGTGGGTTTAGAGGAAAACGATACATAAAAAGTAAATAACAGTATATTGCTAAAAAACTGGGATGACTAAATGAACATGGATTGAATTAATCTTTAGGTGAGCTGCTTGATAGAAACAAATTGTAAAACATGTACACTAATAGCTCCTTTGTAACTATTGTAACTTAGATATGTGGGTCACCTGAGTCACTGTCAACAATCTGACTTTAGTCTTTCCAGCTCTTCTGCATCCTAGAAATGAACAAAGGATGTGTTTCCAGAGTTCTTCTGCTATACTCTTATGAAATAGAATCATTGTTAAAGTGTGAGTTAAAATGAACTCAGTTGATTCATGATAAAAACTTGTAAGCATAACATGTCTTGAGAGGTTCCAGGAGTGAAAAAAAAACTGAATCGGGGTAAGGATGTGACTGCCTGAACTGACAGAAGCAGTAACATACTGGCCAAATAACGTTAACATATTTACACGCCAGCAAGACTTGTCTATAGACTATAATACCTTTTTAATATTCTTTATGATATTAAAACATATTTAGAGTATGTATCTGCTTCTTTTTGCTCACAGTGAAAATGGACCACAGATCACCTACGTTCGAGATTTCAAAGCCAAAGTACAGTACTTCAGATTCTGGTGCCAGGTAAGAGTCATAACAGCATACAGTTCAACAGGACTACTGGTTAGTTATTCTTAAGTAACATTCTCCTTGAGTGCAAGATTCTTTCCCAACTATAATTAATCAGGAAAAGTACCATAACCATCAGCGGACCACTTCAATTTATACCTTATTTAAAGGGAACTATTTTGAGATTTGGGATATTATATGGAAGAAATCAGCTATCATGTACCACTGGTAATTTCACTGATTAGCACCCCTTCAACCACAAAGCAAGAACTGAAAATCTGTCTTGGTGCTATTGTGGCACACAATTTCCCAATCCAGTTGCATTATGTATTACTGTATACTAGTGCTGGGCAGTGATTAAAATTTTTAATCGCGATTAGTCGCATTGTTACGCGTAAAATTGAATAATGATGGGAGGGGGGCGGACCGTGTGTTCACTCACACAGACTTCACTCGGTTAAAAACTTGAAATGACGTTACAAGTCACGGTGGATATTTTACAAGCACAGACCAGGTAACGTTAAAGCAGCATTGAACACAGGGTGCAGATGTTTGTTTTGGCTGTTTGAGTTGTTTGACAAGCTGCGTCATTAACAAGCAAGCGGCTCCCCTGCTGCCGTGATAACGGATCCCGGGTGGAATAATATGGAAAAAAGATGACAGCGTAGTCAGCCGAAGCCTCCCTCCACTGCTTGTTTGGGTGGGTGATTTGCAGGCTGATCAACTTCCCGCCCCTCCTGTGACCCATGGTTTGACTGTATGTGTATTCAGAGCCAGTGAGCAACAGACTTTCAAACTAATAATAAAATAAAAACTGCGTTAATGTGCGATAAAATAATTGTTGGTGTTAATTAATGCGTTAATAACACGTTAACATGCCCGGCCCTACTGTATACATAATACAAATGGATTAATGTATTACTAAACACTCCGATAATTTGCAAGTTAATTTGAAATCGTACTGTTGTAGATGAGTCTAATAAAATAAAATCACCATCTGTGTCAGGCTGAACATATAAACTTTGTAGTATGTCAGTGAGTTGTGTGATTGATGATTAGTGAATTATGGCGTCTTTGGTCGCAGTAACTGTAAAGCAGGTTGTCGGTGGACATACCTCTGAGTACGATCTAGGACCGCTGTTATCATTTGACAACCAAAGATTCTCCATATTTCTTTCATGATTGAGGGACTGGCCATTATATCACAAAGTCAATAAAACAAATAAATAATAAAACAAATAAAGTATTATAATTATAAAGTACAACTATATGTTATCACCAGATGTACTGTAAAACAACATGTGTTAACAGTTATACTATTATACATTTTTGTTTTCATACCCATCCAGTATGAAATACAGTATTACATATTGAATGACAACAAAAAGGCACACTGTGTGTGTGCGCGTGTGTGTGTGCGATTGAGTGCATTCCACATGCATATCAACTGTGACCTTGAAGTGAATTTTGAATGACTCATGATCTGACAGTTGAAAGCACATTTGACTGCTAAATGTTTCTGACATTTGCCCTTTTCTTCAGCAACTGTCAATGCCTCAACACATCAAGATCACAGTATCCAGAAAAACCCTGTTTGAGGACTCTTTCCAGCAGGTAAAGTAACCTACCGCAGCTATGCAGTCACACCAAGCTCACTGAACTCTGGGAAGGTGTGCTTTTACACACACCATTGCCTTGTTCTGCTATTTATGTAGCCTCACCTACTCTACCTCCTAGCTAAAAGGATATTGCCTTGGTTGTTGCACCTTTTAGTAGAATAAAATTTTATCAGTGTATCTCCTAAATATAATCAATAATGGTGTCTCTGCTGGTCTTTAACATTGCAAAAAACAACAACAAAGAAAACAAACAACTTAAAGTAATTAAAGAGTTAATAAAGACTTTAGAATGGTAAATTCTTATTACCACAGGGTTGGGTGTCCAACATAACCTGTATCTGTTATCTCCTATGACCTGGTCCTTCTCTTATTTATAGACAGTAACTAAAAGTAGGACTTCATTTCTTAATTTTACTTCCTGCACTGTCTGTGTTAAGATTAAATTATTTGACAGTATTTAATTGACCAAGCGTGTTGCATGCACCACTTTACAACTTTTCTCAGTTGCTTTGGCACCATCATTCTCCAAACACTGTTGCACCTGTAAACTATAGATGTGAGAATTCTCATTTATCAAACTGACTTGCACACCGGGTTGAAACTGAGATGTAGGTACCACAGTCACTGGATATGGAAAAGACATACATCATAGAGGGAGATATGACCATTAAAGCAATGATAAAGGAAAATGTTATTTTGGTGGCCGTGATAAACTTGCTGATGAAGCTTTTTACCTTTCAGTTAAATGTTTTGAGTGAGTGACTGCAGTACAATTAAAGTGTTGTACTGCTCAGTATAAAATGCTGTGGTGTAATCACTCACTGTCAATGTTTTGAGAATGGCCACAACATGAAAGGAAAAGTGCTTAATCAATTAAGAAAAACTGTAATATCTCCGGTGCACTGGGTTATTATTGTGTGCAGTGATTACACCTCCAATCTATCAATACATTGTCTCTATTTTAGATTATGAGCTTCAACGCTCAAGATCTGCGCAGGAGATTATGGATCATCTTCCCTGGAGAAGAAGGCCTTGACTATGGAGGTGTCGCCAGGTAAGTTAAAAAGTGGCTGAACATAAACAGTTGGAAATGTGTGCTCACACGTAGTGAATAAAAAGTGTTACGGTGTTTCATTTAAATTTTTTTGTAGCTGCTTTGGTCCATCAGTCACTCTGAATAATTAATTGGATATTTTGAAACTGATTTTGTAACCTGTCTGTCTTGTGATTTTGAGTTTTACATTCGTTGGCAGTAATTCTTAAAGAATTAACTTTCGATAGCTGAAGTCTTCTTTAAATTTTCTCTTCTGAGTTGAATTGAGATCTTTTACTTCTGAAAGACATTGAATAGACTCTGTGGCTAGCTTAACACACCTTTTAGAAAAAGCGCAAGAATATCCTCTGCCTCGAGAGGCTGGGAAAATGATAATAAGCGTCCATAGGTTGATGGATGTGGATCAGTCAATTTCCCATCTTTGTCTGAGGGGAGGCCCTTAGACTCAGACTATGAAAACCCCTGACCTACATCATTAATAAAACTGAAACAACATAACAATGGCAGAGATACTGCTAGATATTCAGTGCTTCCTTAGAACAACATAAAACTACATTACAACTCCGTTATAAGCCCCGTCCCCGTGAGGGTTGTTCCTCTGTTGCAGAGTTTGTAGATGGAAGCTAACTGCTGACGGCAGCTACGGTTAGCAGTTACTTTAGCAATAAGTGAAGCCATGTTTCCATTAAGAAACTAACGTTCCTTCACATCCAAAAAAGCCTGTCAGATCTGCACTTTCGGGAACAAACATTCTAAACCTAGAGCAGTCTGAAACCTAAGCTTTTTTCTCACATTATTTGAAACTTTGGCCATGTTTAATATAAACATTCGACATTGTAACATTATTTTATAGATAAAAAATAAGAGAAAGCATAATTGGTCCCCTTTAAATTTTGTAATTTGAGTCTGAAGTTTGCTCCTATGCTTGGCTCACAAGAGGCTGACCTAGAGGGGTATGTAAACGTGTAAATCTACACTAAATGAATGCTCCCTACTTTTAATATGTTAGCCAACAGGTTGGATGTTAGCAATATTGTACTGTCCTTTTCTCATTTCTGTGCTCTCCTCTCTTGCAGGGAGTGGTTCTTCCTGTTGTCCCATGAGGTTTTAAACCCCATGTACTGCCTGTTTGAATATGCCGGTAAAGATAACTACTGCCTCCAGATCAACCCTGCCTCCTATATCAACCCTGACCACCTCAAGTATTTCAAGTTCATAGGACGCTTCATTGCCATGGTTAGTTATTTGCGAATGCATTGGTTTATAATAATTAGTACAGCAAGAAAGATCATTGTAAGAGTATTTTTAGGATTTTTTACTGTACAGAAAATAATTTCCTACACAGCAAATTGTGAAAAGATTTATTCAACCAATAATTAAACATTGTGTGTTTCTATCCCTCAGGCTCTTTTCCATAGCAAGTTCATCGACACTGGTTTCTCACTGCCATTTTACAAGCGCATCCTGAACAAGCCGTTGGCCCTCAAAGATCTGGAGTCCATAGACCCAGAGTTCTACAACTCCCTCATGTGGATCAAGTGAGTACACAGAGCCATGTGGATGACAGTTTGAGAGAAGTGTTAGTCTACTTTTACAGCAAGTCAAACTATCTCTTTCTTATTTAAGTTAATCATGAAATAATTAAAACGGGATTGATGGAATTAGATTGTTTATGTGTACTGTGTACCTCCTCTATATACTATTGCCAAAAGTTTTAGGACACCCCTCCAAATCTTTGACTTTACAACAACAGAAACTCAGCCATGAAGTGGTAGTACATATAAAATCACAGCCGGGTCGCCAATTTTCTGCAGAGTCAATAGCTACAGACCTCCAAACATCATGTGGCCTTTGGATTAGTTCAAGAACAGTGCGTAGAGAGCTTTATGGAATGGGTTTCCATGGCCAAGCAGCTGCATCCAAGCCTTACATCACCAAATGCAATGCAAAGTGTAGGACGCAGCGGTGTAAAGTACGCCACAACTGGACACTACAGCAGTGGAGACGTGTTCTCTGGAGTGACTAATCACGCTCTGGCTGGCTATCCGATGGACGAGTCTGGGTTTGGCGGTTGCCAGGAGAACGGTACATTGTGCAAGTGTAAAGTTTGGTGGTAGGGGGATTATGGTGTGGGGTTGTTTTTCAGGGGTTGGGTTTGTCCCCTCAGTTTCAGTGAAAGGAACTGTTGATGCTTCATCATACAAAGACGTTTTGGACAATTTCATTCTTCCAACTTTGTGGAAACAGTTTGGGGATTTCCCCTTCCTGTTCCCACATGATGCGCACCAGTGCACAATAGGGGTGGGGGAAAAATCGATACAGCATAGTATCGTGATATTTGCCATGGCAATACTGTTTCGATACATGAACGCCAAGTATCAATATTTTATTATATAAATTGCAGATGGGAGTTTTAACTTTTTGGTGATAGAATAATAAAATCTATTGCTTTTTTAGTCAACTAGAAAACAGGACCAAACAGAGAAATGTATCTTTTTAGATAAAGACTTTAGGGACCTAATTGGAAGTTGGAAAAAGGTAATATATTGCAATATATCTCAATATATTTAAAATCGCAATAAAATCGAATCGCAACATAAATATCGGGATAATATCGTATCGTGGGGCCTCTGGTGATTCCCACCCCTAGTGCACGGATGAGACAAGTTTTTTGTGGAGAACTTGACTGTCCTGACCCCAACCCGATAGAACACCTTTGGGATGAATTAGAGCAGAGACTGCGAGCCAGGCCTTCTCGTCCAACATCTGTGCTTGACCTCACAAATGCGCTTCAAGAAGAATGGTCAAAATCCCATGAACACACTCCTAAACCTTGTGGACAGCCTTCTCAGAAGAGTTGAAGCTGTTATAGCTGCAAAGGGTGGGCCAACTCCATATTAAACCCTACGGATTAAGCTTGGAATGTCATTAACCTTCATGTGCATGTAACGGCAGGCGTCCCAAAACCTTTGGCAATATAGTGTATCTCATGCCATGTTAGACACCCCTAACTATTTTTTAACATCTTGCTTAAACGTATTACTAGTGTTAGCGGATGACTTAATTTCCTGAGATATCACTATAGCACAGAGATGTTTGCGAGTCACAAAATGCAAATACAGGTTAAGTCAAGTCTGCAAAACGTTTCAGACTTCAAAACAATAGGTCTATTTGTAGAAACTTCACTGCTTATGAATTGCAGATGAAGAGGAAGGAATTTCAGCCGTGGGTCAGCTCAGCTCATGAAATGAAGACCACATTTAGCTAACAATGTGTTACAAATACTTTGTTTTAAAAGTACCAAATAGTCAAACAGCGATAAAAATACATCTGTATCCTTTTACAATCACATCGTAGCCTTGTTAATCCTAATGAGGTGCTTAGAAATTCCCACCCTTGAGGTGATGCATCGAGGAATCGAATCGAATCGTTGACCTGATAATCGAATCGTGAGACCAGTGAAGATGCACACCCCTAACAGCAAAGGCCATACATTGAGTGAGTCTCAGTCTCAGGAAAATCTCAGAGAAAGTATACACAAACATATTAAGCAATTGTTTGCGTACAGGCAGCGTTCAGTTGAACTCATTTTAAAGTTAAATAGTGATCAGCTGTACTGGATTTTAATGTTAGTAAGTCGCTATCGCTATAACGACTTACTAACATTAAGTCGCTATATACCGGTGAAGATAACTGTCTCCATATCAGCGCAACCCTGAGCCCCTCAAGTATTTCATGTTGATAGGCTGCTTCATTGCCATGCTTAGTCGTTTTTGAATGCATTCAAAATTGATCAGCTGGACTGGATGTAAGTCAAACAAAAAAAACCTTACAATTGTTGTAATGAGTAGCACTGTGTCACAGCTCCGCCTCTCTCTGCTCCTCCAAAGCACTATGTATCCCCCGTCCAGAATTACAGGGACTGGGTGGAAAAATAGATAAAAAATTTTGTATTGATCCTATTATATTGCAGTTCTGTCAACTGTCAGTTTGCTTCCCATCTGATATCATCATGTTAGTTGGTGCCAGAGGTGGGAGTATGCCACTCATGTCCAAGTCTCAAGCAAGTCCCAAGTTACTGTGATGAAAGTCAAGCAAGTCAAGTCATATGAAATTCTTTGGAATTCAGTTTATTTAAACAGTTTAAGAGAGGTTGCAATTCAGCTGTATGATCATTTTGGAAGATGTAAAGAGTGTTTCTGTTCTAATTATATTGAACTATACACCAAGGTGTCCCTATTATTTAGTCTACTATTGGCTTCAATTCAATTCAATTCAATTTTATTTATATAGCGCCAAATCACAACAACAGTTATCTCACAGCGCTTTTCATAAAAGAGCAGGTCTAGACCGTACTCTGTGATGTTATTTACAGAAGCCCAACAGTTCCCACCAAGAGCAGCACTAGGCGACAGAGGCAAGGAAAAACTTCCTTTTAAGAGGCAGAAACCTCGAGCAGAACCATGGCTCAGGGTGGGCGGCCATCTGCCTCGACCGGTTGGGGTGAGAGAGAGAGAGAGAGAGAGAGAGATGTAAGGAGAGAGAGAGAGATGTAAGGAGAGAGAGAGGGGAGGGAGGCAGCCTACACAATATACACACAGAGGTACACACAGTGAAGGTAATGTTGCTATAGACTAAATGAAAAATGGTACAGATATTTATAATAGTGTTAATGGTAACCGTCGTAATGTTAATGATTATAATAACAATAATAACAATAAGACTAGCAACAATAGTCGTTGCAGCAGAGGGTGTCGAGCAGGAACACGGGGGCAGCAGGTGACTTGCAACCACAGATCCAGACTCCACAGCTCCAGAGCCAGAAAACCTGCAGGAAGTGATAGGAGAGAGGAGAGAGACGAGAAAGCACAAGACTACCAGAAAGGGGAGAAGTTGTGTTAGTAACATGCAATAATGGGATAAGGTTGCATACAGAGGGAGAGAAAGTAGAGGAGAGAGGAGCTCAGTGCATCATGGGAAATCCCCCGGCAGTCTAGGCCTATAGCAGCATAACTAAGGGATGGTTCAGGACTACCTGAGCCAGCCCTAACTATAAGCTTTATCAAAGAGGAAAGTCTTAAGCCTACTCTTAAATGTGGAGATGGTGTCTGCCTCCTGAACCCAAACTGGAACCTGGTTCCACAGGAGAGGAGCTTGATAGCTGAACGCTCTGGCTCCTAGTCTACTTTTGGAGACTCTAGGAACCACAAGTAACCCTGCATTCTGTGAGCGCAGTGCTCTGGTGGGGTAGTAAGGTACTATGAGCTCTTTAAGATAAGATGGTGCCTGACCATTAAGAGCTTTGTAGGTAAGAAGAATGATTTTAAATTCTATTCTGGATTTTACTGGAAGCCAATGCAAAGAAGCTAAAACAGGAGAAATGTGATCTCTTTTCCTGGTTCCTGTCAGAACACGTGCTGCAGCATTCTGGATCAGCTGAAGAGTCTTAATTGACTTTTTCGAGCAGCCTGATAACAAGGAATTGCAGTAATCCAGCCTAGAAGTAACAAATGCATGGACTAGTTTTTCTGCATCATTTTTAGACAGGATGTTCCTGATTTTCGCAATATTACGTAGGTGAAAAAAGGCGGTCCTTCACTGATTATTGAAGAATTATAGAGTAATAGAAATATGTGTCAGTAACGGTAAGCTCTTCCCTTTCCTGTAAAATTCATTTTAAACGCTTATTCAAGGCAGATCCAAAGTTAATTAAATGCAGTTCTTGAACCGTTTGGAATAAATGCATGGTTTTGGGGCTTCTCTGAAAGATAACACTCTGAACTGTCTAACCCAAAAGTCAGAATCACTGTAAGTGCTACTGGAATTTATTAATACAAGAACACTTAAAGTAGTATTTGTCGTTTCACCTTGAAGATTTGCTTACAAATGCCTGCAGACAACTATAGCTAGAAAACACTGTGGGGCAACAGCATAAAGCCTCCCACTGTCCAGTTTTAAATTTTATACCAATACCATGAAAAATGAACATTATACACAGGTGTTTCTAAGGGTACATTTTAGCGCATTTTTTTCAAAAACAGAACTGCCCCTTGGTGGCAAGCAGCTGCTGCTGCATCATGCCGTAGCTTGACGCAGATGTGTTTCTTTGCTGGTAGATCATCAGCTTCCTACTTAAAGCTGGACGTTATTTTCAGAATTTTATTGGCTACACGATCATGTCATCGGCACAATTGGTTGCTGTTGGCTCAGCCTACCCACAAAATAATAGGGGCTTACAGCGTGGGCTCTCGTTAGCTGAAAGTGAGCTCCTATTGGGTCGAAAGGTCAGAGTTCAGCGGCTAATTTGAATACAAGATATCGCATTTGTTTACATCCAAATCGGAGTTATTACGATTACAATGACAAACTAGCCATGTCTAACAGCAAATATGAAACGATGCAGCAGCAGTCCCTGGGGATTTATTGATGAAATATTTTTACTGGAACCGAACTGAATGCAAAAAAATCAAGTCACCTGTCTCAAGTCTAAGTCAAGTTGAGTCTTTTGTCTTTTAGTCAAGCAAGTCTCAAGTCTTCAAATTTGCGACTTGAGTCTGACTCTAGTCAAGTCATGTGACTCAAGTCCCCCTCCCCTGGTTGATGCTATTAGACTATTTGTGCACTGAGTTCCGATTTCTGCTATAGCAGATCCTTTTTGGTTGCCCCTCTGTTACAATGCTGCAAATATTTGCAACTTGTTTAATTTTGATTGACCGTCTGTAAGTCTGCCATGTCTGTTAAAACTCCCTTCTTTTTAACAAAGGATGATGTGTGACGTACAGCGTTGTAACATTTGCCCGTGCTACTCTTTAGGGATAACAACATCGAGGAGTGTGGGCTGGAGATGTTCTTCTCTGTTGACAAAGAGATTCTGGGGGAAATCTCTACCCATGAACTGAAACCAGGAGGAGGAGACATCCAAGTCACTGAGGAGAACAAGGAGGAGTACATCAGGTAGGTTTGTTTAGATATGATTCAGTCATTTCTGTTATTTTTTTTTTTTATTCAGTACGTAATTCACACCGTAGTTTATATGTCAGGTTGGTTTTACTTGGTTCCACACATTCCTTAGACTAGAATGTAGTTTTTCTGAAAATGAAGCACATCGTGAACCTCAGTTTTTCTATTTTGAGTGTGTTTGAGTTTGATGAGGTAGAGTGTAATGTCTGTGTGTGCGTTTGCCCGTCTCCCCCGGCAGGCTGGTAGCAGAGTGGAGGCTGTCCAGAGGAGTGGAAGAGCAGACACAGGCTTTCTTTGAAGGCTTCAATGAGGTCCTCCCTCAGCAGTACCTACAATACTTTGATGCTAAAGAGCTTGAGGTATAAATAAACTGGAAACTCTATGATTAACATGATACATGCTTAAATCTGGATTGCAAATGGTAAAAGGCTGTATTTATACACTGACACACCGATGGCAGCCGCTGTTGCTAAGATTAATACAATGACTATTTTAAAGTGAATAACTTGTGTCTTACAGGTGATGCTGTGTGGTATGCAGGAGATTGACCTTGGCGACTGGCAAAAAAACACCATCTACAGACACTATGCACGAAGCAGCAAACAGATCCTCTGGTTCTGGCAGGTCTGTGCACCAGTAGGAGTTACCTGTTCAAGTTTTTCACTGTAATGCACAGAGACATTAAGGACATGAGAAATATACGTTTAATGACTTAACAACAAGTCCAAATAAATATACTGTGTCATGAGCCTTCATATTTTATGTTAATCGCATTTTATTATCATTGTTATCGGTTTCTCTTTTTATATGTTGACATTTTCATTCTAGTGTATGAGTGGTATTACGTTTTGAAATCATTGCAATTAAAATGTAGTGGATGGGTAGGTGGAGGTATTTATGTGTGAACTGTACCTAACAAGCCCAAGTCAGTTTAAATGTGTGAATTGTGTTATGCAGCACCGTCAGAAAGAAAACGCTGCAACATTTTGTGCACCATGCTAAAAGTAGATTTTGGTGCATTTGTGGGCACACATTACTTGCTTTTTGTATCAAATTCCTTAAGCAACTGCCAGTTTTTGTGGGTAAGTTAAATATGTCTGTTCACTATTGGTGTATATAAAAAGACAAACATACAAAAACCCTTAACACATCTTTCCCCACTAGAAGTGCATTATTTATGATGCCGTTTATCTTGCTCATAGTTTTTTTTAATGTATACTTTCTTGTGATAATTAAGTGTTTTTAAACTGCGTGTCACTTTGTCCTGCAGTTTATAAAGGAGATGGACAATGAGAAGAGGATGAGGTTGCTGCAGTTTGTCACCGGTACCTGTCGCCTGCCTGTAGGAGGCTTTGCCGACCTTATGGGTAATAATTGCAGCATTATAACTTATTTAAGTTGGCATTGCATTTTAAAATCAGCTGGCATATGCATCTAGATCAGTGTCTGGGTAAAGCCCCATTGAAACGTAGACAGAGTTTTGTCCTGTGTTGATTTATTGCATGTTCTCTTTATTCATGTCTTCTGTTTATTTTGTACTTATAGTAGCACATTTCTTCCTAGGTACAAGATATGTCTGAGATTTAACTATTTCAAGTCCTAAGCATGTTGGCTTGGAAATTATGACTTATGATTAATTTGTTTTAAAAGTAATGTTGGTTAGTAGTAGTAGATGGTGAGCTTGAAGCTTTGTTTTACTATTGTCATTGTTTATAAAGCACTTTCTTAGCTAGGTATCAGTGCGGTCTGATTATGTTTGTCCCAGTATCTTGTAACTGTCATACTGATGATGGCGTGTTAAATTAACCCTGGTCATTCTAGCTCCTTCTGACCTGTGCTTTACTTTACAGGAAGCAATGGTCCCCAGAAGTTCTGTATTGAGAAGGTGGGAAAAGAAAACTGGCTTCCCAGAAGTCACACGTGGTAAGTTCATGCACACCCTGTTTGTAGCAGTTTGTTGCAAGAAGCTGTAAGGTTTCTGCTTTAGTTTGCTTGGTTTGTTGTTATAAGTGAGAACATAATCACAACCAGCTTAAAAAAATACTTTCATTCAGCTGTTTCAAAAAGAGGTTGTAACTTGAATAAACAGCAGAGGAGAATACATCCAATGTCAAGCTGAAATACAGTATCTTTTTTATCTTCACCAGTTTCAACAGACTGGACTTGCCACCCTACAAGAGCTATGAGCAACTGAAGGAGAAGCTGATGTTTGCCATTGAGGAGACAGAAGGCTTTGGACAGGAGTGAGACGAAACCAGGAGAAGTTTAAACCGTTGGCGCAGGAGTCTGAAGAAATAAAGACCACCAGTGTTCAAATCAGGGAGCCTCTCTTAAAAAGACAGGTGTTTCGTATGTTTGTGCTCATGTATACACACACCTGTGTGGTACTTCTAAAGGTGCATGTGTGAGACTGTTGCCTGCATGTTGTTGCAAAGGAGCTGGGATTTGTGTCTACTGTGTACACCATGCTCGCAGCAGGCCTCTCAATGCTTGAATGGTATGTGAAAATGTTTTATTCTTTTAAACCAAAAGACAGAAGCTGCTCCTGTCTCTGAGAATGTGCAGCAAATTATGCATGGGATCCTGAAAACTCACCCTCTATGCCATTTCTTTAATGGGACTGCAGTAGTTTTTCCTCCTCACACGGGATATTGTAATGGTGAGCAGCAGACAACTTTGATTTACTGTTAAAATCAGACTGAGAGCAAGATTGAGTGGATGTGCTTTTTTTGAAACAGGGTTAAGTTTCACCAAAAAGCAAACTTTGTTGCTCTAAGATTGTGTGTTGCATTAGAATGAGTTGCCTCCACTTTTAGCATCATCCCTATAGTGGTATTCCTCATCACATCCTCAGATCTCTCACAAATCTTTCACCTGCATCTCTACTCTTGGCTATAGTGGATCTTTTTTTAAAGAAGGAGTAAGTGATTCTGTAGAAATCCAACACCATGACAAAAACTATGCTATAGAATGAACAACAACACAGCAAGTAATGCAGTTAACGTTAGCTAAGTTGTGGGTTAGCATACTGTTGTTACAGTTGCTGCTATGACGCTAACATGCAGAGAGGACGAGACAGTCCCAGAGCCAGCACACCAGATATTCAAAACTCTACTGCTACTATAGCCAACATCACAACAACAGCATGTCTTGGCAAACTGGAAAGTAAGTCCGCAGGCAAGTCGCACACAAATCATGGCGTGAACGGCTGGAATAGTGTTTGGTCCAGGTCACTTTGTTTGTTCGCCATTTACAGAGCTGTGTACAAACACCTGATTAGGGACAGCTAGTGGATAATGAGAAGATTTTAGCTGAATTTGACAAAAGAACATGTTTTGGATTATAATCACTTACCCCATCTTTAAGTGAATAGTAACACATGCCAATATAAGATGATAGCTTTGATATAATCAAAAAAGGAGTGCTCAAAGTTAATGGTGCTTCAAAGAGATTTGTGAAATATGCCTAATATAAGTAACAAAAGAGTGTTCCTGCTTCTATAATATTTGATCTGTGAATCACTTAATCATTGTGGAAAGTGTTGTAACCTTCATTGTTCATAGTGGTGGGACATGTGGAAGACTTCAATAGAACTTAAACTGACCCTAGTTTTATAGGGCTGGAGTTTATATGCTGTGATGCAGAATGGGGCGTCATGGGTTATTAGAGTATTCTGAGAGAATCTTTTAAGTTATTCATCTTAATATCAGCTCCAAAAACTATTTTTAAAAACAAGATAATGTAGAAATCCATTGGGGAAGAAGTAAGTATTTTAAGATGATGACCTGTGTATTCAGTACTTTCAGTAAAAAGACTCAAAGTGGAAAAACACCATATGCAAGTCAAACGAAATCCGTGTTTAGGTAAAATCTGCAATGACATTTTAAATGCGTTCTTTGCAACACTCAAAAGAAACTGCATGTTGCTCCTCATACATATGTAGCATTTGAAGATGAGTGCTGTAGCTACTACCTTACTTTAAGTCTTTTCTTGCCCCACAGCAAAACCACAAAATGAATGTGAAAAATAAATAACAATTCAGTTAAAAATCACTTACAATTCCTCTGATGTCATTTGTTGATTTAGAGACAAACATTCTATTGATATTACTGTATTACAAATACATTTCTGACACACATAATCCATTTTATGCAAAGAAGAAGAACAGCAGATTTTGGATTTTGTTAGTTAATTACAGATCGTGCACAAAGAAACTTCCAAATGCTTTACCAATGTGGAGTCCAACGTTGAGTGTGTAAAGAAACAGACTTTATAGTGTAACTGCAAACACTTGTTTGGTTTGGTTTGACATTACACAACATCTGATCAACAGTAACAGAGTTTAAGAAGATGATTAACCTAAATGAAATACAAACACCAGGTAGTGTGGTTGCTCAGTATTTGCAGTGTATTCCTTAATATGTTAGTTACACACTGAAAAGATACTTGTGGTTACTGAGGAACACAGGATTCAGGTGTTAGTCTGACAAAGCACAGCACTTTTAAACATTTGGATGTTGCTCTAGGCTCTTTGTTTCCACATACACGGTGAGGTGGTTGTTTGTCACTAGCCTTCAAGTAGCCTTATTTCCACCCTCAGGCATCGGGTATCCTTTTAGCAACTTGAGGCCAGCAGAGATGATCGACCTTGTTAATGGTGAAATGAATACTTTGGACTCTGGCTTTGGTCGGTCCTCCTTGACAATAACCAGACCAACAGGAGTTTCATAAATTTATTTTAAATAACCTGCACCAGTGTGGAAAAGCTAAACATGAGCTGATGACACGTGGCCTGTTTCAGTGGCTAAGTGTGACTTCAGCTGGAATACTACTGAGACAAAGTCAGTGTATTATAACGAATGTATCATGATGAAAAGTTGATTGGTAAAGTTGCCTATTTACATTTTTGCCTCTGATTGTTATCCCTGATACAAAGTGCTGTTTTAATCTTGTTCTGGGTCGGTCATATATTAAAATCCAGAGGGACATCGTTAAGCAAATATGTAAATATAATTCACTGCGTTTTTTGTTCTCCAGACTTTTCCATGTACAACTAAACCACTGTCACTCTGTATATGAAAACAAGTTGTAAATGGTGTCAATAACAAATTTTCTTTTTTAAAAGAAAGGTTTTAATAATAAGAGGTTTATGGTAACACTATATTTTCTTTTCCCTGTTTAATTTTGGGTGTACATGAAACATGTGTAATATAGAAATTGTCACCTTAATAAATTAAATAAAAAATGTGTACGTGTGTGTTTGTACCTTGGATGGGTGAAAGAATCAGTGACAGTGTAAAAGACTATCCGTTTTATTTATTAAGAGTATGATGTTTGGTCATTTCCACCAGTCTCAACAGCTCAGTCAGGTTAACACAGGAACATGAAATATCACATTAACATTGAAATTATAACTGTTTCAGTGTAGTAAACAAAATCTTCATTTTCAGAAAACTAAGTTAACATAATAATTCACCCTAATTGTAATGAGCCATTTTAAAGATCTGAAAGTTTGGGTTAATGTGGAAAAGACTAGAAGCTACTTACCAATGCTCAATACTGCTACAGCTAGCTGCAAGATCTAGAGCTTCTGACTGATTTCCCCAGCTATCCAATCCTGCTATAAAGTTAGTAGCAGCCTTATTAACATATAGAACCAAATAGATGAGGAAATGTAGAAATACAGAAATCAATAGATATGCATTTGCAGAGGTTTTATTTAACCAGGGGGAAAGACCCATTGAGATAAAATCTCTTTGTCAAGGGCGCCCTGGCCAAGAAAGGCAGCAGGACAGCAAGTCTGACAGTACAAACATAAAACGACACAATACAATCAAAACATCTACCCTTTTACCTCTACATATGCAACAGTAACTGCCCAC
>NW_024040707.1:29915723-30003223 GCF_014851395.1 Micropterus salmoides | reverse complement strand
CCTGCGTCTATCCTTAATCAGGTGCCGACTCTTGGTCATCATCATGTGGTAGAGCTTCTCCCCCTTCTCGGCGATCATCACGTAGGCATCCCGCTCCATTCCAAGTTTGAGACCTAAAAACAAAAGAGAAAAACAAGTCAGACCCGAGTGGATGTGTCATCCTTACCATCAAGTGAATGGGACAGAAACTTTTACATAAAAAAGTGACTAAATCTCAGCCCATCGGTGACTGTGTCAAAATGCCAAGAACAGTACAGCAGATCCATTACGGCACACAAATTTCTACTTGCTCTCCACATCCATCTACACATATCAGAACCAAGAGGCCAAGGCTGTCATGGTGTTGTTAGAAGAGACAACTGAGCCTTTGCTTGGACTGTCCGGTTGTGTTCTGGTATTGTGCACTTGGAATGAAGCCAGGAACAGAGAATGGCAGCTCGGGTCTGCCACAACCTTCTGAAACAAACCCAGATGTTAATATCTCCTTGACAAGTCTTTAGAGTAAGTAAAGTTCAGGAGGGCAGAGTGATCTTTATTTTGTTTCTGTGTTGGTTTGTGAACTATTATTCCTCTACTGTAAAGCAGAACATGTGAGGGCCCATTATAATGCCTGCTAGCCCAGTAAAACCTCACCAGGGAGTACACTGTTTAAGCTGCTTAACATAATGGTGGGGTTTGACGAACTTCTGAACCGCACTGTGAGACTTTCTGACTCGGGTAACTCAACTTTGCAGCACTGCGCCTCCCTAAGCTGCTTAACTACTGAGAGTCGCACCAAGCTGCTGAACGGGACTATAAAGTATTCAGGTTTGTGCATCGCAACACGCTTGACACCTGGAAACATATCCAACTTGGGATCTTTGTCACTTGTTAACCACCTTGCTTTCTCTTAGGGCGCAGACGCATACAAGTTGACAATCAGCTGTTGTTTAGCATCGTGCCAGAGAACCTTCCTGACTGGCTACTCGGCCCAGCAAATCAGTGACTTCACCCAATTAGTGCCGCTTCTCATCTTTTTGGCTTGAAGACGGTAGGTAATTTTGTTTGTCTTCCTGTGATGTTTTTTGGACAGTAAATACAAGCTACTGACTTATTTCCTCTCATGCAGCCCCAGAGCGTATGTGCATGTTGGCAGTCAGCTGGTATTTGGCTGCAGCCTTTGCAATGACTTCATCTTTAAAATATGCAGAAGACATTTGATAAGTTAGCCTTTGTTATTAGCACTTTGTGGTAAGCTTTGAGTGTCAGAGTCCTTAATATGTTTTGACTCTCTATGCTGTATATTATGCTGTATTATGCAACTTAGCATCTGAGGCTAGAAAGCTGAGTGACAAGGTTTGGGGTGGAAGTCTGACTAACTGAATGGAAGAGAGATGGATGAGATAAACAATGTATGAAGTTACACGGCTAACTCTTTAATCCGGTTTTCCAGTTGAGTCTTTGGAGTTCTGCACTGACAGCCTGTGATAGAGGTGGGGTTAAATTACATCTGACAGCAGCTGGAGTAGGACTAAACAATGAGTGTCATTGAACAACAGACGGGGCCTGTCCGGTGCAGAGGCCCCTCAGCTTCTGATCCAGCTGTCAGAGTTTGTCTTGTGCTGCTCTTCGTCTTCCTGCGCTCACAGGCACAAGCAAATACCCAATCGTATCTGACCCATGCATTATCCCTAAACTTCACATGAAAACAGTGATAAGGCAAAACACCTCCAGCTGGCAGTTGTTAAACAATGAAAGTGTTTTGTGAGGGTTCAGAGGGAAGGACCAAACAAGGCGTGTCGGGACGAGGCATGCATGAAGGAGAAGTGGAAAAAAAACATTGCTAGGATTTTTTTTTTTTTTGCAGTAAAACTTGATCATGTAGCTGTCTAGACTGTAGTAAAGCGGCTGAGAGAAAGGTAAGAACACTGAGAGCAGGGTATGCTATAGAGTGGGTAACAGAATGGGAGAGTGTGAGGAAACTGGGCACTGTGACTGATCTGGCATCTGTTAGCCTCAGGGCAATTTCCGCCGGGTTGAAACTTAACACCTCAAGCTGCAGCACAGCCCTTCAGACTTATTTGCAGACTGAAATCCTTTCATCACAAGATCAGCTGACGACATCAAACTCTGTAGTGGATACTTATTTAATAAAACAAAAAAGACTAATTTACAATAATACAAGGGTTTATGCTGACAGATGTACTCGTGCAGCTATACCTTTGAGCATTCTGACATTTTCAGATAGCTTCAGGGTTTCAGTTTTGAATTTTAACCCTCAATGCTATCAGGTGACCCGTTGTGTACCACCCCAAAGCTGGTTAAAGCCTTTCACACTGTCTAATGCACACAACATAACAAAGACAGGTGGCTTGTTTTAAGGCAAAAGAGGGACAATGGAGGGAAAACAACTTAAGGAGCAACAAGAATATCAGTTTACAGTACTAATCAATCTCAAATCATCAAATCCGTTTCACTTCCTTGATAAGTGAATGCTTTTCTATTTTTAGCATATCTGGTGTTTGTGACTTTGATTAGTCAGATACCTCTGCAGCATTGTTTTTATTTTCATGTGAAGAATAGACTGTTGTAGCAGCCTCTCCTTAGTGCACAGGCCAACGAGGCTACCTCTAAACGTCATGTCACCTAAGCCTCCATTTCCAAAACAAAGGCAGGCAGCCTATTCAAGGTGGGACATAACCGTAGGACACAGACACTGTATCCAGGTCATAAGCACATCCACAGTCATTATTGTGAGCCAGCTGAGGAAGCCTAGATAGTTTTTGAATATAAGGTGACACCAACATGTAGGGCAACATACAGCGGGTGCAGAACAGCAACAAAACAGCAGAAAAGGCCTCACAGACACACACACGCACGACGACATCTACAAATCAGGAATGGAAAGGCCAAAACTGGCACCCATAAAATGTGTTTCCAAGGACAGACCCAGTATTGGCCAAACTATTTCATTAACAGGCGATCTCTGGGAAGTGCAGCTCATCACTGCAATGAGCATGCAGCACAAAAGAGGAGCAGGAGGTACTCCTTCACACTCACTTGCTAGTTTTTAGGTAAACCAAGTTAAAACTCATGCAGTATGATACGACAGTCAATATATCCTCTGCAATACATCCTACCTTCATGCAGGTAATACTGTTCAGCTTTTGTTGAAACTGTTTTAGTGCGGTGATGGTTCAACTTTATGATCGTGTTGAAAGGTGTAGTTTGTGGTGCTGTTGGGACTGTATTTCTGTTAATTAGCCTACCCTCATTGATATAAATGGGGTGGACAAAATAACTGAAATACCTGTCAGTTTAACATAATGCAGTTCATGCACAAACTGCAGTCTCCTAAATGACCATGGAGTTGAATCAGCACCTCTCTGAGATGTATATTAAAATACAGACTGTTCTTCATATAATGATCTTGTGAAACATTAAGTATGAAATAAATAAATAACTGCTCAGAAAAGGTTCTCTTGTAAAACATGGTTGGTGGGGCCATTTCTTTCTAAGCAAGATTACAAAAACATGTGAATTTTTCCACGAAGGGACCTCATAAACTGGATGATTTCTGGTTGTGCTCCATCAGTCCGCTAAACCAGAAGTGCCATAAAAATGTCCTTTAAAAAAAGTGTCACTCACTCTCTCTCTGCTCCCGCTCCCTCAAGATGGCGTCCAGCCACTTCTGCTTGTCCTCTGGATTTCTGGCCATGCAGACAAACCACTTGTTTTTAGCAGTGTTGTGGATCTTCCAGCCATTCGTCACTGTGTAGTTGTTGCTGTGATAGTCCGCTGCAAGGCAAAAAAATTTATCTTTTTTTAAATGAGCGAGGGGTCGGATCATTATGAATGACGATCATCATTTTCAATATATCAAGCCTATATAGGAATATCCTTTAAGATTTAGGGAAATACTTAAAACAAACCATCTAATTAAAACAAAATGTATTACTGCAAATTATGTTTCTGGTTCCCTGTTTTTTTTGACCTTGTTTCTTGTTGTCTCTTCTTGTTCTCATATTGTATTTAAGCATTAAACCAAATGAGACAAGAGACAAAAACCACACACACACACACACACACACACACAATGTTAAGTGGTACATAAAGGAAGTAATGAGAGTAAATTATACTTGTAAACACGTAATATAAGTTAAAGCCACATTCAAGCCCTTGCCAAAAGTTCACACAATGCCGGTTAAGCCTGTCAATATCAACTTTATTTATATAGCACACATAAAACAACAAAGTTTGGCCAAGGTGCTTTAACGGGTAAAAGTACAACCAAAAAGTACACCGTACATCATAGAATTTATGATATATAATAACAATAATCCCTGCCAATCACCCTAGGTAAATCTCCCTGTATTTGCAGTATACCAAAGTTTTTTAACCTGGTGTCTGTGGCGACATTCCCTCCCTGGCACACCTGTAATTATGTGGTGCCAAAAAGCAATGATTGGTTTGTCAGAGCTGAAGGGGAGAGCAACCCACGATCGCCATCATTGTATTAAAAAAAAAAAAACAAGGTCCATTGGAGATGAAGTTTATTATTGAGAACTGTTTACTGGTTACTATGAGGACAAAACGGATACCCATTGGTGTAACTTGTCTTCGTTAGAAAGAGATGAGAGAAAAAAGATGTGACAAGTTAACGCTCTGGGACAGGTTGGTGTTTGTTAAATATTTGCAGTAGGCTATGCAGCTACTACATATTACATTTACTTTTCCTAAATAATGGATTATTTTCTTGGAAATGTCTCTGTATTTTTGTAACTATTTCTGAACACGAGCCTGAGGCAAGCTCACCTGTAGGCATCCATCATAAGCACACGTCAACAGTGTTTGTAGTGTAATTACTCTCACTGCCAGAAGGGCAGACAAAGGTTACACACTGCAGGTTTAACATTAAAGTTATCTCTAAAGAGGATTTACTACTTGAGCAATGATTTACAAGCCAAATAAAATAACAAACATGATGCACCATGAGAGCAGTACAAGACCATCTTTCCACTGACTCAACAAAATCTCTCCTCGTACCCCTTTCTAATTTTATCATCCATTTAGCTGCAGGTGAGCCGCTACTGAATAATGAATGGCCACTGGTAATGGGGTGCATTAGTCTCACACTCAAAGGTAATATAAATAGATCTGAACCTTCAGGCCCCACAGGGAGCAGTTCCTGCTGATCTGGGAGAGCAGGTGTGGACATATACTATTGTGTGGGGTCTCTTTTGGATGTAAAATGGAAACAATAAAATCAATTGAACAGCATCTTTGACTGTGTTACCTAAGGTTGTAATTTACTGTGTATAGTTTATGAAATTTGGGTAAACTGCATAATATTTGCAATAGAAAATCAATGTTTCCATTTAAGCTTTCAGCAGATAACCACAAATACTTGCACATTTTGATCTTTTACACTTAGTAATCATATAATCTGTGTTCCGCGAGCTCACGTATGTACGCATTTTCAATGTGGGACCCCTTAGTTCTGCGAATAAGGCATGTTTTTCTTTGTGGTTTTCCCTTCAGCAGCCTAAATGTGACCGCCAGCAGCCAACATGCAAAAAAAAAGGTCATGTGAGCTTGCAAAATATTCTGCCAGCACAGAAAGAAAAAAAAGAGGAAACATGTGAGCGAGAGGAAGACAAAGTTTCTACACCAGCAGACAGCGTATACCAACCACAATAGCAAAACGAGCTGAGTGACGACCATATCACAACATGCCCACAGATGAGTCGTTTATCTTTGGCACAGTATCTCCAACTTGACGTGCTCTCGCATTGGTTATCACCTAGCTAGGGGTTGCTTTTGCACTTCAGATTTATATCAACACCTCAGCCCATTTCTGAAAAGCTGACATCAAAAGGTGGTATATGAGGTTGCGAGCTACATCCTGTATGAAACTAGGTGCAAGTATGATACTCCACCCAAACTGTCAACAAGTGCCTTATTCAGATCCAACAACCAGTTTCTAAATGACACAGTTTCATGAACTAAGATGTAAAAAGAAAAATGAGCACTGTTATTGTATAAATGTGATTTTCTATATTACCTGGGAAATCAAAGTAAGCAAATCAACACCTTGGGTAACATAGCAGTTACACAAATGCCCTGGGAGAGTAGCATGAATGGACATACAGACAGTGTCCAAAGGTAACGCTGCTGGGCAAACACAAACCTGTTCCATCTTCCACATTTTCCACCTCCATCACCTCAGTGTTGATTCGGCCTCTGAACACATAGAGGGGCCCGTTGATAGACTTGGTCCTCTTGGTGGACTTCTTTCCAGAAACCCTAGGTAATGTGAAAACACTGTGGTTACACTCAGCAGGAAAAACATCCGTTGATGCCAGTGCCACAGGGAAAAAAACAAAAACGTCTGTCTGTTACAGATGCACATTCATTCAGACACAGCCACGTGAGAGGGAGACGCATGTAGTTGTTTTTGTTTTGCTTTCATACTTTAAACCTTTCTACACAAACGTGATGTGGATATTTGCTCCAATTTTCCACATCTAGCTTCTTTTCAGTGGTGAAGATACTCTTGAATGTTTTCTGTTCCTCCTCCATTGACTACTCTATTGTGGAAGCTCCTGTATAGCTGTCCCGAAGTTGCATATCTCACCTGGACTTCCTCTTACAGTACACCAAAAGGTTGTCGAACAGGAAGAAGACACGTTCCTGGATATTGCCTGCGGAGATTTTAAGGAGATTCCCATGAAGCAGCAACTCTGTGCATATATCTGTCAGGTTGGTTCCCTGAAGAAAAAACAAAGATTGAAAAGGACATTAGCTGCTGACATTATTATTGTGACAACAGTACGAGTTACACAACTGAAGACGGGAAGTTTATCCATCATGTACAGAGCCATTTGTCTTTTCCACATTCTTGGCGGTCATGTGCTGCAACCATAAGCTGAGCATAGACACTCTGATAGCATCTTCAGTCTAAAATTGGAGGCTGCGAAGAAAACATTGTTATCTGTTTCAAAACTTGAAGAGTTCACAACCTCAGTGAAACAATATGAAATTCAACTTTGACATTGTGAACAATTTGTTTTCATTCTATCGACAATGATGGGAAAGAGAAAACACAGCTGCCCCCCCACCCAACTTCAATTTACGCCCAATGCAAAACTATTAACTGCACACTGTTCACTGCCAGGACAGTTAGCCTTAGTGCTGTCAACACATCGTAACCAGAGAGCTTAACAACTCTACTGCAGGGTTGTCACGAACTGGAGCTTTTAGCAAATTCCTGTGTAAGTTAATTGGAAGCACTACACACTAAAGTGTCAGGGCAGCGCTGCAAAACTGTTACCTAGGCCTACATGTAGTTTCCTCTGGAACTCTTGTTTTAAGAACAAACAAAGTGGTTTTATTCATTACATCTCAGGGTGTAAGCACATGTACATGCAAGCTACAAATAAATGCCTGTACCCAACCTACTGTTGTATATGCATAGAGAAAGGAAATACCTGACTTGTGACATAGTAAAAGGACTGTAGCTGGAAGTGTTTAATCCTTATTCTAAATCCTGCAGTGAAACCTGATTAAATGCTTTGTATCTGGACATGTCAAGGGGAAATGTAAAATGCAAAATTATATAAAAGCCCAGTCAGCTACACTGTACTCATTCATGGAGATTTATAACGTTACTTGCAACCTACAACTTTCACGGGATGTGATCAAGACCTTCTTAAAAGCAGCTTCTCGTCCACTACTAAATTCACCACTACCTGTTAAAACCGAAAGAACCTTTTCACTTTACGGAGCAGTGCAAAGGACACACTGACACACTGTCCTTTACAGCAGAAACAATTTCTAACTCTCAAAATTCAAACAACCAAGTAAATAACAAAGAATTTAATTTAACATGGATAACTTTCTAGAGTCTGTGAGCAGGAGGGAGTATACATGCTGTTCACCAAAGCTGTCAACCAGAAAATAAAACAATACTAAAGTTAAAAGACATCTCATTACTCATTCTTATAAGGATCATTCCTCTCCAAATCATCTGGAACTAAACACACCAATGTGTGGACACACACACACCACCACTGCATCCCCACAGTCACACACATACATCAGATTTGGACTTCACTGTTGTCTTTGATGTTTCTAACATGGGTCCACCAGAGACCTGTGGAAAGCCCCCGTCAGGCCACACCCACTCTCAAGCGTCCATAATTGATTCCCATGAGTATATATTTATGATGGATGGTCATCGCTCCAGAGTTCACAGAGAGAAAGATGATTCTCTGAGCTTTTCTTAAGATGCATACCGACATGGTCTGGGTAGGGGATCCAGTTTCAGACAATCGATTCAACCTCATGTTAACTGCACTAAGCTGAGGTGGGGGTGGGCACGGGTGTGTGTGTAGGAGCGTATAAGAATCCAGAGGCCATGCTTGTAACTATGGACGCACATGCACGCATGTCTTGCAGTGTGTGTTGTGATGTTATGATATTATAATGTAGAGGGTTGATTGTTCTTATGTAGTTTGTATGATGCTTTGGCAATATTGTTGTTACACATTCATGCCAATAAAGCTAATTTGAATTGAATTATAATGTATGTGTATGTATGCAAGTATAAGAACACGTGGTGGTGGTTTATGTGTATATGCGCGTGTCCATGTGCACAGCGTATCTGAGCAGCGGTAATGCGTCTAGGCCTGATTCGGCACTACTGGCGTCCACTTCCATTAGGGGTGGATGTGATTAGCCTTAGGGGTGGCTGGAGAGAGGAAAGAAGAGAGAGATATTTACTGTAAGGTTGAAGACTCTTGGGTGGGGGGGGGGGGGGGGGGTATTCATTTTAAATGGTATAAAACAGAGACGCAGCAAGTCCTCATATTTGAAAACCTGGAACATGAAAATCGTAACTTTGCTTGAAAAATTTGAATTCTAATCCATTATCAAAATCATTGAATCCTTTTTCTTCTTCTTCTGATCACTTCACTGGGTAATTGCTTCAGTGCTATTTGTTGCGGTCTTGGGTTATACTTGAGACATAAAATAAAGCCCAGGGGACATAATGGTGGCTAATGCGCAAACCATGGAATAGAAAGAAACACACATAATTGATTGTTCATCACAAGGGGGACCAGAAAAAATACTCTGCATGGTCGTTTACTGTCAATTTACCCGAGCTAAATAACCATGCTGTAACCACTGCTGTTGTGGTGGACAATTATCAGGGTCAAATGGTTTTGTCTGAGGGAAAGGGAAAAGGGGGTCTGTTTTGGCAAGCACATAGTGGGATGTCCCAGTGGGGCCCACTCTCTGGTTCCATCCTTCAGTTTTCTTCTTCTCCCCACTCCAAAGGTCCCTTCCCACAACCCTCCCAGTACATGTGAGACTAGAGCTCTGCTTCCTATGTCTCCTCTGATTGGGCAGTATGCCCGTTGGCACCCCATTGGCACCCTCTGTGGGTGGATTGTCCAATGGTGCCTGCTAAGACAAGGCCTCTGTTGTGGTGGTTGAGGGAGGCGTGAAAAATGCACTGGAGCCTTCGTTCGGCTCCCAAGCCCCGTCCGTGGCCCCTGTGCCCAGAGCAGTAATTTGGCGACATTATTGCTTAACTCTTAAGATCGATGGAGACTGTGGTGGTTGGGGTATTTCTTAAAAAAAAAAAAAAAAAAAAAAAGGTCTGGCTGGCAGGCTTTATGTCATGTTAATGGATTTTTTTTCTTTTACAGAAATCTCGTACAAATCAAAAAATGTGTTGCATTTCAGGATGCTCTAAAACAAGTACATGTTTCTTTCCTTCAATCTTTACCCTCTAAATGTCAAAGCACAACCCTTCACTGTTGTGTCACCATCTTTCAGCTCTCAAGGTTTCAGCTCTCAAGCAAGCATTAGCGCTTTTCCTTTTTAATTGACTTCTATCTTGCCTCCTTATGACACCCAAGTCTCCTCATGACCTCATCTCTACTCTTCTCCCTGACCCTTTGTCATTCCCCGTCACTCTGTCCTTCTTGCTCTCACCTCCCAGCCCTCAATGTGGGACTGCAGCTGTTCGAGAGCCTCCAGTTTCTCCATCTGCCTCTTGGTCTCATTGATGTTGGAGCAGACAGCCTTCATGGCTTGCAGAGCCTCTTCCACTGCAGGATAGTCAGCGTGCTTCTTTGGGGTCCGCTTTAACAGTTCCTACGTTGGGGAAAGGAGGTGGGCTAAAACATAATCTGTCGAATTTCCAGAAGCAGGCACACTAATAACAACATTTCAGTCTTAGAGGGGCATAAAGTATTCTGTGACCTTTAGTTAGAACAACCTCTTCTACACAAGTCCCAAATGAAGTTGTTGAAAATACTTGAAACCCTTGGTAAGACATTTTTGGCTCCAAAATGTCTTACCAAATAAATGTTGATCAACACGGATACATTATGATCTGTAAAAATGTTTCTGATGTAGCTATTGTTTGTATGTTTTTTAGATTGCATGAGCAGGCTGTGATATATCAAACAAAGCTAGTAGCATCATGACACTAGTGAAGCAGTTTATAGTACCTTCAGCAGCAGAGGGTACTTGCAGATCCTCTGAATGGGGCTGAGGAGGTAGCCCTCCAGAGGAACATCTGTGCTTTTCTTCCCTCCAAGAAGCATACAGTGCTGAAGAAGTAACACAAATATAACTATATTACACACCAATGTACACCAATTAAATATTTGAAAATGGAAGGATAATGTGTGTAGTCGGACATGAAAAAGAGATTCTGCCTGAAATGGCAGTATACAGTAAGAGTTTGGAAATAAAAGGACAACATTTTATCAGTAATTGCACATTACACACTATACATTTACAAACTGATGGGTATGTTAAAAGCGCTTGTGTAAAAAAAAAAAATTAGACAAGAAAATGTGCTGCTGATCCAGCAGAATCCAACTAAATCTTTAGCTTTACTTCCTGTTAGCAAGTGACTTTCCACAGTAGAGATGTCCATTTAACTTTTCCAAATCTACTGCCTAAAAAATTAAGACAGCACCTGTCTAAAAAAACTATTTTAGAGCATTTGCAGCTGTTGCTGTCTCATGCCTCGTGCGTTTTTTCAGCAATAAACAGACTTTAATTGACTATTGTGATCATTTCCATTCAGTCACAGTCTGTTGCACTGACAGCAGATCTATAACAGGTCCAGGTGCAATAGAAGTAGTCCGTCTCGGTGTACCTAGGAGCAAAGCCTTAGGTGTGGCACACATTCCATATGTGTATTGCTTTATTTTTTATTATTACTGTTAGCTATTTAACCTGTATGCACAACCGCAGTTTTAGTAAGTCGAAACCACAACAGCTGCAGTTGGTGGAAAACCTTTACCACTAATGACCACATCCTGTCAAAGCTTTATTTCTCTGGTGTTTAATTATTGGCAAAAACACTCCCTAGTCTGTTTCAGCCACATTTTGAGATTTAGGAAGATTCATATATCTATAGCTTTTTTTTTTCTTTTTTTACATATATGCTATTTAAGATGTTTTTATATTAGCATTTTAATTCCTATTAATGCATCAGCTCTGTTGGTAGCTTCTCTTACAGGAAAGCAACAGACAGGAGATTAAAACCAAAATACCTCAGTGTCATTTTAAGCTGACTTCTGTAGACACACAACTCTGTCTGTAACTAAACTATATTTCTGGGCCACTGAAAATCCGTCCAAAATATCCACGCTTTTCAACAAAAGGATCACTGAGAAACCTCTAAAATGCCTTCTCCTCCTCCCCAAAGAACCATTTCAGAAGGGGGGGGGCTTATAGTTAGAGCCATTGTTTCTCTATGTCTTGTATTTTGTAGGGAACTAAGGCAGTATGCTGTGACCTCATGGGATGGGATGAAAGCTGAAAAGCAGCAATGGAGATAAACCACTTGAGTGTTCTCAAGTGGGAAAGAAGGCAGGAGATCAGTTTAGAGCATTATAATCACGTGGCAATTCCTTTCAACTGTACACTGAGCAGGCGAGGATGGTGAGGGTAGTGCCGTATTTTTGACGGAAAAATTTTCAATAAAAATGCAAACTGATCATGACTGTAAAACTTTGGCGTTCCACAGATCCCCAATGTATTAATACTAATGTTTTTCTCTTCCACACACCCATTTCTATCCAAGTCTTCCCTGACTTCCTTTTCTTCTTTCCTCTCATCTTCTGCTAATTTGTAATCTGCCAGCCTAAAGCCAGAATTCCCTCTGCTCTTCACTCTGACCTCCTTTTGATTTCACTTCACTTCTCTCTTCTCAATTAACACTTCATTTCTACATACAATTTCAGAAGCGCTCTCCATTGTGTGATTCAATTATCATAAAAAGTGTTTAATCCAGGAAACAATTCCACTGGAATTAAACACAGATGAAAAGAAGCCAATGGCAATTCACACTGCCATTAACCACTATGACAACGATTTGTAATGGTACCCACTTCAAGAACTGAAAAACTTTTAATCTTTATCCTCTTCTATTCTACAAAATAAAAAACTGCATATTTTCTTTGCTATGTCAACATATCTTAAACAGATTATGCTTTGTTTTGTCTAAATTTGACGGACCCAGTCTTGTTACTATGGTTGCTACACAAAACATGAGGGGTAGCCCAATATTTGAGATTATACCGAACAGGTCTGACAGCTGCTTTAATACAAAACCAGATGTTGTGTAGTGATTTTACTTTGGGAGCATCAATGTCGCATAAGACCTAACCAATTAACCACTGCACGACTGGGCCACGAGAAGCAAAAAAGCCAAAGCACAGAGCCACACTCCGATCCCACTGTTTCCAGTGGGTCAGAATAATGCCATGGAAGCAAACCATCAGGCAGCGGCCTCAGATCTTTCGGCCAATCCCAAAAAGGCTGCCAACACTCCACAGCTGGCTGGACCAAAATCTGCAGATGATTTCATTGGTCAGCCTCTGCTCAAAGGCCCCGTCTATTGTCCAGGGCCCAAAGATTTGGGCACACAGAAAGAGCCGGCAGCGGAAAACACTACAAGAGTGACAAAAAAATGACCCTGATGGTGGTTGCATCCCGTCCAGGCAGGAAGAACCCTCTGACCTTGTTATGGTTTCTGGCCTGTGTTTATTTGTTAACATGGAAATGGAAGTGATACGATGGACGGAAAATGGAGGAGGAGGATGGATAGATGAAGCGAAAGGAGGAAAGACATAGGAAGACGGTAGTAAAGATGCCAGGAAAGAGAATAAGGTGAGAGCGTTATGTGGACAAACACAAGTCTGATCACAACTAGAGGAAATTATACGAAATAATGAAATTGATTAATGCTTTGTTTTACATAATTAAGAGGAGAGAAATATGAGTCATAGTGGGAGAGGAAGGAAACCCATAATAATGCAGAAGAAAGACAAGTTCAACAATTACTTGAGGAGAAACAAGGGGAAGAAAAGGCAGAGAGGAAGAACTGTGGTGACTTACCAGCAGGAAGGTCCGGATATTTGGGATCTTGTTTAGCTCCATGAGAAGTCGCAAAGCCTTTTCATGGTTACTGCAGTACTCGCCGTACACCGAGAAACTCGCCTTCTGCAGCAGGAGAAAAACACAGGTCAGGATTGCAGACCAGGAACACAATACCATAGTTTGCTGGCTAGCTGGCAGCCTTAAGGACTCCACTGAGACAACTGACAAGAGGAAGATTGACAGTGCACAACAGAAACCGGGGAGAAGGCCCCAGTTACTACGGTCTAATGAGATTCAGTGGTAACACTTCACAATAGGGTAAACTAAATTGTACATAGTTACTGAAGAACAAGTGAGGAACGACTCAGGAAAGGACTCAGGAATTAATTAATTGTTAATAGGTCGATTCCTGAATGTTTCAGAATGGAGGACTGTATAAATGATAATGGAGAGAATGGAGAGTTACTAGAGAACAGACTGAGAGAGACTATATTAATGACAAATCTCTGTACATCGACATACTGACAACTTTCTCCTACACAAGTTCCTGAATAACGTCAAATCAGTCACTGAGCAGCACAAAACTAGTAATGAGTATGTAATTACTCATTACTTAATCATTGGTTCCTCTTTGTTTGCACCACTGAGTAAAAGTGATACATTATGCGCGTAGTTGCCAAGTAATCTCTTTAATTCCCTCATGACTAGTTGAGCATTACTTACCCTTTTTGTGCCCCTAACTACTAACAGTTTTGTGTGCCGTATTGTTCGTTCTGCGCTAGTAATTATCAACTTTTTTTGTCACACTTCTCTTTTTCAAAGTAGTCTACATCATAGTGGAAAAAATAGCATGCCAACACTTCTTGTTTTTCCTATGTGATCGCTTCACACTGTGCAACAAGACAAAAAGGAATCTTTTTTTTTGAGCTGCCATTTAGGTTTCTTTACAATGTGTAATACAACACTTGGGTAAGTGAATATACTGTAGCTTGAAATGCATTATTCATGCAGCATACTATAGACAACGATGTATACACAATTTCACTGCTGCAAATGAAATTACACCCTGAAGCTTATTGAAGCCTAGTGTGTATTCTTAACTATGCTAGAGTAACTGGGATGTGAAACCATGTGCATGGTGGGGCCTAAGCTTGAGGTCTAGAAACTGAAACTGTCACCTGAAACAGCCTTGTAAGTGTAATCCAAAACTTCAGGTGCTCGGATACCGCTTTACACCTTAACTGAAATTCTACTGCCCAAAGGCTGTGCATTTAAAGCTGGCTCGGCCGTAATGCTATAAAGCATTAGTCAATATCCAGTTACTGAGACCAATCAGGCAAATTCTGATGTCAGTGCCCTTGACCAAGGAACTGGCTTAGAATTGAAGTTGGTCCCTGGGCGCTGTCCAGTGGCTGCCCATAGCTCCTAATACTTGGGATGGGTTCAATGCAGAGAAGAATTTCACTAGCCATTGTACTGTGTATGGCCGTGTAAATGACAATAAACTCGATTTGATTTGATAAAGAGTTTTATAGCATCTTTCAATACTTTTATGAATTCCTTAAAATTATAATTTATGACACCTTTAATTATACAAAAGGGGTATTAAGCCAGTATCTTGTACAGGTACAGATGTCCAAATGTGGTTTTACTCCCACATACAAACTTACACTACACAAAATGTCACTGCTGAGTGCATGTGTCTGTTTTACATGGTAACCTAGCAGTGGTGACAGAAGCAGCCAAACAAAGCTCTTTTTATAGAACTCTGTCTCTGCTCAACCCCATTCCCTTGACCAGAAGGAGCTGAAAATCCTTTGTAGATATGTACAGCACAGTGTAAACGGTGGGCAGTTTTTAACCACACAGGCAGGCAGGAACACAAACACACCCGAAGCCACGTTTGGCAGGGGGTTCTAGTTTAAAGTACCACTGGGAGCAACAGCTGGGCTAGCATATGGGGTGAAACCCCAGATACTGTCAAACTGAGTTAATACACAACACAGCTAGACGAGGAGAGCACAGGAGGGGGCCAAGACTTGTAAATGTACATTGTTAGTCTATTTGTTCATGTGTAAATGCAAATGTTAGATAATGTGGATCAGGGACTATATTGTTGTTTCTGAATGTTTCTGCTCATCTACTCAAAATCATGTTACATTTAACAAAATGCATTGTTTCTATCTTACAGACTTCATTATGTCATTGGTTACTGTTTCTGTTCTGTACAATTTAGTGATGATTTAAAATGAGTAATGTAGTATTTTCCAAGAGGTAAGGGGGCTTTATAACTCACATTAGCACTTGTTTTATCGACAGCACAATGCAACATCCTCTGAGAACAAACTGTGTTGGTTGGCCAACTGTATCAAACGTCAAATACAGTATGTGTATACTTTGCAATGAAGTGAGTGAATGTGGATTTTGCAGCTTCTTTTGTTGGAAAACACACTGGCGAACTTCATGGTATGCTTTACAAAGCAGTTGATGGAGACTGCACACAATTTGTAGTGTTAAAATGTCACTCTGGGCCCTTTTCCACCACATGGTACCTTTTTTAGTTTTCCCTTGGGGAAAAGTTGTACCTGGTACCAGAGTCTAGCTGAGGCAATACCATAAGGTGACATGAAAACACTGCAGACCACTGATTCTGTGACTGATTGGTCAGAGAGAATTGTCACTATTATATATTTATTATATAATATTATATAGCATTGTCACTGCGCCAGACAGGGGCAAGTGTTTTATATTTTACAATTTACGCTATTTCATCACTAAATCCACTTATGAGAAGTTTTAGGTGAGAAATCAACTGTGTAGATTTCAAATATTGGCAGTTTCATGTGCCATTGCTATGACGACCAGCTACATTGATGGGGTACAATGGGCAATGGAAAGCGGAGGAGGGGAGTCGAGGCGAGTTAGATCGAGAGAGAGAGATCGAGAGATCGAGAGAGAGAGAGACACACACACACACACACACACACACATCAAGCTAAAAACACAAGGTTAAACTAAACTAAATGGTAACACTATTAAGAGAGTGTTTAGGGACATTTAAATGTAGCCACTGTGTATCAGTTTACACTTACATGCTCCTGGACATGGTGGCAAGTCAGTAGCTGAACCTGAAATAACCATTTCAGCTCTCAATCACAATCTGCAATTGAACCCTTCTGCTCCCTTTTTGCAGCTATGTTTACAACCAAAGCCCACCCCAAGGTATTTCCTTTTCTCAGGTAACAACAACTACATAGTCAATTCAAAGGCACCCAAATATCTTACCAGGGCCAAAATGTGAACCTCATAGTTCATTTTCAACATCAGGACTACTCTGAAAGACATCAGTTGTACTGAGAATAACTCGACTTGGGTTGTCCCTTTGATAAACACAAGTCTTTATTTGAATTCTCCGTCATTGGAATGTTATTCCGGAGGCTAGATTAGAGGGCAGTATCACACACTGAGGAATCACAGAGAGTCAAAGCATAATGGGTGTAGTTCAGAAAGTGCATAATGACATGACTGTTGCTTCTTGCACAGTGCTCATACACTCTCAGTAATAGAGCAAATATTGATGTCTCTGATTTCTCCTCTAACATGAGTCACCTTTTCACCTTTGCAGAGTTTGTAATAATTTTCAAGTTAGTAAGAAAAATATTATTTCGTTAACTTTGGTTTACTTCAAAATGTCCTACACCAATGTTGGGAAAATTGTGGTTACTTTATCAAAGACTGGCGCACTTTATTTTTTACATCTGCAGCCTCCCAAGCCATCTTGGCAACACCTGACTTTGAATAACAATGAATCTTCCCCTTTTTCGTCCCTAACTGTGAGTGGCAGACAGTTTTGTGGAACAATGCGGGAGGTTAATCAAGTCCCAGTCATGGTGTTGACCTTTAGTAGAGGTCAAGGGCTACGACTGGAGGGCGCCAGACGGGGCCAAACGATTGGATGAGAGGTGTTAGTGCTGAAGGAGACAGAGGACATGGGTTGGATAGGGAAGTGTAATGAATATGCAGGACAACACTTAAATGTCCCCATACTTAGCATTTATAAGCAATATATGAACATTTAATAGATGGTTTGTAACACACTATAATGAAGTTATAAGTAGATGTAAGGACATTTTAAGTATTTATTAATGTAATTTTTTTGTTAATGATTATAACTGAAGACATTTTTTATATTATTAAAGAGTCACCATATGCAGGAATAATGGTGGTGTGTGTAGGAAGCTCATAACCCCAACAGAAAGACGCATGGTGACACACATTATCCGACCATGAGTCACGCAATGTTGCTCTGGTGTTTACCAGAGCTTCTTCTGTCCTTCTGTCTGTATGTTGTGCTGTGTTTCAGACAAAGATGTAAGAAAATAAAAACAGGAAAGTTAAAAAATTATAAATAGTGGAAAATCAATCTAGACGCAAACGGGCATCACGCATGCGGATAGGTTTGTCTGAACCCACAGAATCCGGGAGAAAATTAGGAAAAACGGATTTTGTTTCTGAGACTTGTGCTTCAAAAGTTACAGGCCAAAATGTAAAGTTTGTTAAAGCGCCACCACCTGGCCAAATTGCACCATATTATCATGGGTCCTCAGCAATACACACTAAGTGTACATACAGACAAAAGAAAGAGAGATGCCTCCTTTTAGAGTTACATTATTGCAATTAGTTCAGCAACAAGGAATAGTTTTCTGAAATGACCTTGTTCGATTTTTGCGGAGAGTTGGAGGTAGATCAATAGCACTCTCATCTCTATACAGCAAATATGTAGCCTAAGCTAGCATCCTTTTAGCTTAGCTTGGCATAAACACTGGAAACGAGGAAACAGCTAACATGACTCTGTCAAAAGCAAAAGAAAATTGTTGTTTTATAATTTTATATCTTGTTTGTTTAAACTGTACAAAAAGCAAAGTGTAAAGACAACATCTTGTGGTTTTTCAATGGTTTATGTGGTGAACTATTTCTTGCCCATGCGCAGTCACTTCCTGGAGTCTTGTCATTGCGAGGTAGCCAGGCAACCAGCCAGTAAGTGACTGTGAGAAATCGTACATCTAACCCCTCCTGAATCCACAACATATCGTTTTTACACAGGTAAATGTTAACAAGTCCTTTAATACTTTTTGGACAACGACAGAGATCTACGGCACAGAGAAATAAATTGTATCAGACTACATAGCAATACTTGTTAGAATCAGTTGATTGTTGGCTTTGGTACATACATACACAAAAATACAGAATATCACCAACCTTCCACTTACAATTTGCAATCTACAATCTGGTTGAAGTTTTTCAAATATTCCACAGAACTGAAAAATGATTTAAATGTATCATATCAATTCTACGATAACATTTAATGACTTTTGCTTTATAGCTATGACTCATCATCAATCCTGAAATTGATATCTAATACTGGTTTGAGTCTGACCTCTATGTCTCACTCACAGAGCGATGGGGGGAAAGAATTTAATCAATTCGCCACCCTGACACTCAGCTACCATAACGCCTCGCTCGTGTTAAGGCACATGCTGATGAGCCAATTCAATAGCAACCTACAGATTCAATGTAATATATGCCACAAGCAGGTAGTGGACAGATTATTACTGAGTGAATCATTTCACTACAGAGGATTTCAAAGATCTACAGATTTTTGGCTGTAACATTAAGCTAAACCTGAGTAAAAAAACAAGGGGCCGAAACATGTGGTTTTATTGGCTCTCAAACACTTGAGATCTTCTTTCTGTCATTGAGGAACTAAAATTTGATTGTAATTGTGTCCTGCAACACTGACCTGTATGCTGACCTATTAAACAATGTGGAATACCTAGCTGTGGTGTTCTGTGCATCAGTGAAAGTGAATTTAAGATAGTTTATCAGAGACAGACAAACAGAGAAAGAGAGAGAAGGAGCTTCGGATTGAGTGCTACCAGCAGAAGCATTGTCCCCTCACTGACTGACACACCATCTCTTCCTCCCCGGACACAGACCCTTCTTTGTTTGTTCCCTGGGGCCAAACGAGTTCAAACAGAGGGGAGGGGAGCAGAGGGGTCGAAGGGGTGTCGCAGAGCGGAGAGGAATCTTCGGATGGAGGGATGGGGGGAATAAAGAAGGAGATGGCAGAGAGAGCAACTTGCACAGAATGAGATATAGGGGGATAGATGGAAGAGTGACTCTTTTGCATGACAGGATGCGGGCCTGTTTGGAAAAGGGGGGGTGAAAGGTGGTTTCATGTGAGAAAGACAGAATTAAGGAGTACTTTCACAGCCGGCTTTGCACGCTTTCCCTGCATCTGTGGTTACGGGTCTCCCATGAAAAGAGCTTGTATGTTTGTTTTATCATGCGTGAAACTTGTCTGTTGTGTTATGCGTCTTTGTGTGTCTCGTGCACTTACAAACTGGAGGAACACATGTCCCAGGGCATGGTGAAGCTGGGGTTCCGGCTGCAGACTGGCCTCCACTGCAGACAACACGTCTTTGTGCAACTCCAGGATGTCCTCAATATTTGAAAACAGAATCTATAAACAGGGGCATGATGTAAAAGGGAGGGGATACAGAGGAAGGAAGAGATAAAGAGGCACGGTGGAAGGAAGAGAGGGGAAAGAGCAAGGAAGTGACCAACAGATGGACGGGGATGTGGGGAAATAAAGCAAATCCATTAATAAAATCTAGGGCTGTACCCGACTAAGGATTTACAAAGTCGAATCAGAATTGTCAAATTGCTGTAGTCTCTGTTCATTACTCTTTGTAACTTACACTTTACATTTACAGCTAAACCCAGGCTTGTTGCCGACCCTGTTCTCTCTGCTCGGCTTGCCTGCCATTCACCGGTCTTGAGCAGAGTTGTGCGTGTCTGCCGACTCGCCGACAACTGCATTCACGTTCCTCGCAGGTTTATTCCAAGTACTGTTTTATTCTTTGTGGTTCATCAATGGTGATAAATGACTTTAATGTCCCGCAAAGTTCACGCTCAACTCTCTCAACATCACCAGCACTGCTGTTGCTCTGTGTCTCTCCCTCTTCTACCACACCTACCTTAAGGGTAAGATTACAATTTAGGATTTATTCACGCACATTCAATTTTTTTCTTTCTTTTCACATGTTTGTTTACAGCGTTATATGTTGATATTTATATCATAACAGGCTCTATGTAAAATCAGACAATGCCAAAATGGCATGATCCTTGTTTCATAACGGCTTTGCCAAGATTGGATTGGGAGACTGGGAGTCAAATCAGGCTCCTCCTATCAAATCATCGCATCTTCAACTATTCTGGGTCAGCCCTAATAATATCTATATCTGAGAATGCCTAACATTTCAGATATTCTGACTTGTAGGCTTGGACTTTTGGCTGCACAAAACAAATGATTCAAAAGCCGGTCATACCTTGACATGTTCTGGTGAGAGACACTGTTGATCATCTGCAGTTTGTCTGATTCTGTGCAAAAATGCCTGAAGAGAAAACAAACAAACAAACAAAGGTTTAAAATAAAGAAGCATTGTGCTTTATTGGTGACAAAGGCAGGGGGCTGACACATTTACATCTATAAGAATATAAGCATAGTGAGTTTTGAACATCCCAAGAGTGGTCTGGGAGTGTCCGTTTATGTTTGACAGTCACATGTACACTCACATACTTTACGAAAATTGTCTTTCATAGTGCTAGGCATAGACGTGTCACAATTGTGCCGTTATATAATACAGAACTTTCTACTATATGACATGTTTTTCACTCGTTAGTGAATGGATGTATGGATCTTCAAATGCACCTGAGCATTCAGCTGTAAGACATCTGCAAAAATCACCACCACTTTACCGACCATAATAGGCTCATGTCAAGATGAGCTTTGCTTGTGTGTGCAGTTTTGTCAATTTCTGTGTGTGTGTGTGTGTCCATGCCTGCCAATCAGAATCTTGATTTGGAACAAAAGAATGGTGAAGATAAGGGAAGTGAATCTGCAAACAGTTTCTTTTATTCTCTCTTCCCCAATTCTCTATCAGCTGAGTCTGAAAGGCTTAACCTGCCTCAGTCTGACTGTCATCTCCAGATCTCCAGATGCTAATACAATCTTAAAAAAAAAAAAAAGGGATAGAGGAGATATGAATCCCCAAACCACCAAATAAAATTCTATTCCTGAAGCCTCCTTCATCTGGCAGGCTCCTGTTATTGTGTCTGCCTGCATTTGAGCGCCTCAGGTCGGGAAACTGATACCGTGCCACGTGGATGAAAGGTGTTACAAAGTGAAAAAAAACACAGGGTTCAATGATGAATGCACAATGATTCTGAAAATCTTACTGGAGGACTCTGCTGTTGTTCTAAGCTTTAGGCGGATTCACACCTGTCACTCAAAAGTTACAATGATGAAACAAGCAGCACAATGATCAGTGCTACATCCCACCTGCATACTGTTGTTAAAGGGTCAGTGTCACTAGTGGTATCTAGTAGTTTTGGTTTTGGTTGTTCAGGTTTTGAGATAATCTGTTGTAAATTCCTGCCTCAACCTCCATACAATGGATCTAAATACAATGACAAAGATTCAACAGCAATGTTTCTTTCCATAAATAATGTCCCAGTAAGTCAATACCATTGTCATGTCAATACCATTCCTGAGTTTCAGAACAAATATGTTTTTGGGTTTATGGCTTAGTTTTAGGAACATGACAAAATATGCTAAACTGCTCAGTATATCAGAATTAAATTGGGGCAGCTGTGGCTCAGGAGCTAGAGTGGGTCGTCCACTAATCAGAAGGTCAGTGGTTCAGTCCAGCCTGCATAGTCAAAGTGTCCTTGAGCAAGATCCTGAACCCCAAAGTGGGTGGGTGAGTGTGTGTGTATGAATGTTGGTTTCAGTCTTATTTGCAATTGGCACCTTGCACGGTAGTGTAAAGTGCTTTGAGAGTGGTCGGGAAGACTAGAAATGCGCTATATGATTACAGTCCATTTACAATACATTTAGAATTTAAATAAAGGATTTTGAAATACAGGAGGAATGAAATAGACAAATATAGAAAAGTTTCCCAAATTAGATAAGAAACATCAAAGAATTAAAAAATGAAAATGCTTAAGATTCTGACAAAGCATTTGATGCTAAATATTGGTACTTTTTAGTAGGTACTCAACTATTAAGATGCGATTTCCACTCCAAATACATTTCATTGGAAAAGAAATGGTCCTTCTGAAAATGTTTAACATTGTGCAACCCAAAATGGTTGCATGGCTAGATACCACTAGATGCAAGTAAGGAAGTATGTTTTTTTGTAATTTGGGTGAACTAACCCTTTATAGAATACGTTTTGCACGCTCGATTCAGACATACACATAACATCAGCCTACTACATGTATTACTTACAGTAAGTCACTTGCCTATAATGAAAGACTAACACTTGTAATCACACATTTGCTCTAAAGATAGAACCCAGCCAACCAGGCAGCAATCATATTATTTCCTCAGAGACTGAACACTTTTCCCCCCGTCTTTACTAGCTTTTGCGTAAGTTGTACCAAATTAGAAAGCAGGTCTTTAGCAGTGAGCTGCGACGTTGCTAATTAAGACCAGTATTAAAGGGAAGCAGTAGTCGTCATGTTCTTGACTGGTTTTGGGAGGGAGCTGATTGTGCTTGAAGCGTACACTAATTAAATCTCCCATATGGCAACTTGTGCCGTGACCACTGGAGGAGTCACTCATGTGAGAGATTGCTCCCTGGCAGAGAGGACAAGACGAGGCAGGAAATAAGGCTTTTCCTCAGTTGCTTTCAGATGGAGGGGAGGGTGAGAGCGGGGGGTGTGCAAGAGAGAGCAAAGGGGGCAAAGGATGAAAACAAAAAGAGAAAAAGGACAATGGTGGAACAGAGTGTGAGGTAAATCTAAATTATCCAGACTTTGGAGTCATCCTTTGACATCGTAGACAGCTACCATCCAGGCAAGATTCACTCCTGCCACACAGATGTGGTGACAGGGGGATCAGCAGAGAGGATTGATGAAAGGACTTACAGTCCAGATCTCGCCCCAACATGGCCATTCTCACTTAGGGCTGTATTGGCTGTCTTCATTATTCCCTCACAAAGCACACAGGTTTATTTGGAGAGAAAACTGGAAGCTTTTCTCTGTCCACCACCATTACTGAGCCACTAGCCTCAACAGAGTCAGAGAGGACGACAGAACAGTGCATAAATTGGGCATGTCTGCATTTACTCTGTACTACTGTAACATTTTGAGAGCAGAATCAACAACAGGAAATGGCCCCAAAAGAAGGTATTATAGGCATAATTGGAAGGATGTTGACATTTGATGGACAGCAGTTTATTGTGCTTGGAAAGCCAAACTGAAGTGATTTTCATATTCAGCTATTTCTTGAGCCCACCAGTCAAAGTAACTTCCTACCAAGACAACAAGTCAGTCATACTTAGCCTGGAACCTGCTTAGTTTTGGACTTCCTCTAAATCTTACTTCTGTAACTGAGTTTATAAGTTCACCAATACTCAAAGGCAAACCTGCCATTCCATGTGACTTTTGTTAACATGTCCAGATTGGCTTTATAATTTTAGCAGTGTGAACAAAACCCAATAAAACAGAGTCAATATTACCCACGCTGGATTGGATAACACAAAAGAAACAGATGTGATTGCACCCTCAGATAACCTTTAGCATATTACAAGTCATGCATCATTTGCATGGAGAGGACAATACCTCAGAGCATTACACAGACACACAGACACACACTGATGTTAAGATATGAGATGAATACTGAAAGAGCCATCCTTTTCGCAGTATTTAGCTAAGCCAGATGTTATTGGGGGGGGGGGGGGGGGGGGGAATCAATCATGAAAAACGAACACCGTAGTCCTAATGAACACTGTATCTCTACTCTACCCACTGGACACAGTTATTGAGCTCATTACTTCTTAATCGTCAGGCTCAGAGGCAGAGGGGTGCAGCTGATGGTCCTTGTTTACTTTCATATCTCCATCTCAGGTGACCTTTCTGCCTCGTTCCTGACATCAGCACATCGTCATCGGCAAGCCGAGGGTGTGTAATCAAGTTAAGGGGAGGATCAGACGTTGATGAATATTTACATGAATGATGAATAACAATAACTCTGTCTATGTTGGTTAAGATGGACAGATTTGTCTTTGTGGTTTGTCTGACTAAATCTGACTGAGCCACGGGGCAGCTCTTGGAGGGCAGGCGGAGTTCTTATCCAAATCAAGGGACAAATTGTAAAGAACCTTGAGGCAAATTTGGGAAAAACAATAAATAAAAGTGACTTGATGTGATGGATCTACTTGGATAAAACACTGCTGTTTAGTGTTTACTGTACACTGTAACCCTTCCTGCATTGGCTGCCCTAAGCAACTCACAGCAGATTGTGTGCATAGGACGCCTAGTTACTCTCCAATACCTAAAAATAGTGATGACATCAAGCAATGTGTTAATAATAGCTGGTCAGATGGGACATAAATTCATTTTTTGGTACCCTTGGACTCGTAATGAGTTAAGTGGCTGCACGGAGGGGGCTCAGCTGCCGCACAGAGCACAACAGAGATATTGCACATGATGGTCTCTTGCCACAGGGGCTGTGGGGAAACTGCTCATGATGCAATCCCACAGGAGACTAGTAACAAAACCATAAAGCTTCTTGATAAACCACAAAGTAGCTGCCAAGTACAACACTAATGGTGAATTATACCACTAATATTTCAGTATGGTAAAGTCTGGAAAGTCCAACATCCTGCTGAAAGGAAGTAATCTAAGGTCACACTAAAAACAAAAATGTAGCCACTAAGAGTTTATATTATTGCTGTGGTTGCCTTTTCCTGAAATATAAACCATCCTTATGGAAAGCAATATAATCTTGAACATTTTGCTAAATATTTCAATTGTCAATCATGTTGATTTCCCTCTGTTCCATGAGACACCTCCCATTTAAGTTCTTTTACAGAAACATGTACAGATAAAGTCTTTCAATTTTTGCAATCTTACTCTTATTGGTGACTAGGAACATTCAGAACTGTGTATTTTCCTTATTAAACAACCATTCGCCTGCTTTCTGTCTCTCATTTTCTAGGCAGTCAAACCTTTACCAGTCTGCCCTACAACACTGTCAGGTTTTTGCTCAAGTTCTTTCTTTTGCTCAATAATTGTTCTCAATGATTTCCTCCTTATTCAACCTCAAAAGAATGTACACTTTAAATTCATTCATGACAGAAGTCCCTGCAGCAGCACAGTCTTAAATCCTGACAGACAGTGATCAGCATGTATTATCAAAATGTCCCATTTTTAAAAATGTATTGGTGAGATCTCTTCATGTCAGGGACCTGAGAGATTCTCTGTAGTTAAGCGTGACAGGCTGGTGAAAAATGTGTTGAGTGTGCATAAATGGTCTTGACTAAAGCTACAAATGTTTACACAAGCCAAAGAAATCATAAAGGGCAATCCTACATGACCCCAAGTTCACAGAAGCAAGCCTGTGCTTTATATGGCATATTAGCTGTTTGTTAGCATTTTCACAAACCCCCCGCACCCCTTCCTCTGCCCTCATTTACAAGCTGTTGTACAAAAGGTGTTTATACATTTGAACCAACAAGAGGTTTTTCAGAACCCAGGGCTGTTCAAGAGTTGAGTTTAAGTGTGAGAACTCCTGTCGATGTCAGGTGTAGTTGAGCAAAGCGCTCTCAAGTCCAAATTAAACATGAAAGCCAATTGTACGTTGACAAAACACTTGCGTAAACACATTACACACACATTAGATGCAGATGTGACATAGATGATATACAGTTTTCACTCAGCCGTCACTCTCCCTCCCAAATATCTGAAGAAACTAGCCAGGGTCCGTGCTCAAGTAGACCTAGCAGGAAACTGTCCTTACATAGGTTTACATAAAAGCTGTGGAATGGGCACGTGGGCTGGTTAAAGTGAGGTTGGGGGACTCCACTAAACTGAGTAACTGTCCATTTTATTGCAAAAAGTTATGTGCAAGACAATGTGAAGACAAGTTTAAAAAACCCAAACTGCAACAGAAGAAGTGTGCACGCATGCCTCTGTTGGTATGTTTGTGTGACACGCAAACAGGAAGTGAAAACAGAGCAATCACACTGAACAAAAGCTAACACTTTTTTAGACAACCACAGTTTTTTTTTTACTTCTCAAGCAGATAGGCTAAACATGGTTCAACTCAGCGGGGAAGGAAAATAAACAGTCTGCAGAATAAAGCAGTGCCTCTCAACACAAAAGCAGCAGATGTCGTTTCTGGACAGGAAGTGTGGCTTTTGTGCAAAGGAAGTATATGACATGTCTGACTGCCCACTAACTCAACTGTGTTCTACATAAAGCCCGACAGTTTTGAGCTATCCTGCAACCAAACTGTAACAAACAAATAAATCACATTGTGCTATATCCACTTTAAATTATTATTTAAATTGTGGCACAGCAGCCGCGCTGTAATGAGACCGTGTTGTCAATATTTTAAGGCACTAAAGATTACAAAATCAATTGTGGAAGATCGTGCTATTTATTGCTATTGATTGGAAAGGAATGGGCAGAAATGCAAAGCCACTGTCTTCATTGCTTACACATAATGGTCCTCATAATTATTGCAAATCATCACAGTACTTGGCAGGCTGAAAAAAACATGCCATGTATAACCCAACATCCATCATCATCTGCCACCCCAGACAGTGCGATCACTGTTTAACACCAATAACTGGTCTCGTGTCATACGAGACATCAGGCACCATCTCAGCTCAGCCAACGGGTTACATGTGGGTTGGGGGGGGGGGGGGTTGCTAAATGTTGAGGTTTATCAGAGCAAAGAGGGGCCAGACAGTAAGGTGTGAAGATACAGATGGACCATATGGTGGTGGGTTCAGTGTTCGCTCCACTGGCCAGTGAGTGAGAGGCCTGCTGCCTTCACGTCTGCCTCGTCTGCTTCTGAACAGAGCTTTCTACCTACAGCTAAGCCAACTATGTACCATGACCCAACAATAGCTTCGCTTCAGTCTAGAACCCTTTTAATCGGCTGGCCTAGAATTCACAAAAATGCAAACAGTATTTGTTAAAACAACCGATGTAAAGTTCATCAGACTGACTGTGAAACAAGCATAGTGTACATCGACACTTTCTTAACAAGTGTCAAATCTTAACAATTAAAAACTATTTTATCACACAAGAAACTACACAGGCATAATACCTTAATAATTAAGTAGTGTTTTTAAGTAGTGGTTTTAATAATTATTAGTTAAAAGCCAGCAGGGACATAACTAGATACAAAACAAAATGTCAATTCAGGCACATACGTAGGTGTGAAGTGGAGCCAGACTGATAAATTGGCGTGTCAATATTGTCGGCTGATATTAGCTAATTGCAGATACATCAGTATCAGGGTCTATTTAGCACACCTGTAAGTGTTTTTGTAATTTCACTACGTGAGCCTGAAGAAGCAAGGGGCGAAAAGCGTTGCTCACAATAAAGGTAGTAAAGTCAGACCAGTATGCGGTAGTTTGTTTTTTGATAAATCAGTATCTGTGTTTATAACAGGGGATAAATGACAATTACAAAAGAAACGGAAGGCGGATACTTCAATCACGTTATGAGTGTTGTCATTGCATAGTTTGTCCACCAGAGGGCGCTCTGCAAATCCAAGTTGGCAACCTGCGTGTTTGCCACAAATCTATCACAAAACACAGCAATCAGCTGACATAATCAGCTGTAGAAAAAAAGTTTCTTTTTAAACTGAATTATGTCAGTTATCTTGGTCAGGTCTCATAACTACACATAACAAATGTTAGGGATAAACTTTCTTTGTGTTGTGTGTTTCTGAAAAGCTGTGTGTGGGGGGGGGGGGATATCGGCCGTTATTTTAAATTCCCAAATATCAAAATCGGTCTAAAAAAAATCCCATATCGGTCGTACTCTAGTTTCAAGATGTTGGAACTGCTGTCACACTGCTGGCAGAGGATGCTGCCTCAAGGGTCACTCAAGAGTCAGGTGTGAAGGATTGTTTCAATTTGTACGTTTATCTTCAGCAAAGGTTATTCATATTAAACAGGGATTAATGGGAAGATGAATGTCTGTGAGAACATGGTCACATGGCACACGTGCTGCTGGTGGTGTGCTGGATTGCATTATACTGAAAGGTCAGGTGTTTTTAATATTTTGAACAGAAAGAGCAAGGAGGAAAGTGACAAAAAAAAATAGCTGTTGTTGTATCAGTCTCCTGAATTTCAAGAAAAATGTAAGAAATACTTTACATCTGTTTACTCGTGTTCAATTAACCTCCATTTGGTAAACACAGTCTTGTGTAACTCAAAGAAACAGAATTACCGAGATGTCACAATGACCTGATGGATTATGTATTTCCTGTTGGTCATATGAGCAAGTGCAAATTTAAATGAAATATTGGAAATCAATAGCAAGATGGTGTACGCACGTCAAATATTTCTTTGACCATTTCTTTGATGGAACAAGTCATTATATAGAGCAGCCTAATAACTGTTAGTCTTGGTTTATTAGTGGCCCACTAAGACTGCAACATCTAAGGCACATCATTGCTTTAGTTTTTAAATATCACACTTGATTATCGTCTTTGGGAGTAGACTTCTCTCATTCCAGCAGCTTCTCCATAATGAGACTAAAGATGGTGGACAAAACTTGGCCATTTTTCTTGCCCATGGCTGCATCACCATTCAGTAACAATGCTGGGCCACCTCACTCAATTCAGATATCTCACAAGAGACCCTGTATATCAAGCAGAAGCTCTAACACTTGTCAAGGTTTTTCCAGCAGGCCCTGGGAGCCCCTTTTCAATTCGCTGCAGTTCCCACACCTACTTAAACAACCCTTAAACAGAATCACAGATCCACAGATTTGGGACTTTTCTATTAGAGTTCTCAGGTCACCAGCCTCAAACTCTCTACCCCTCCTTATCCAAGGGAAAACAACAACAAGCAAAAAACAATGTGTCCATTAAGGGTCCCTCTTTCTGGGGAAAGGATTGGGGTAGCCAGCCACAAAGGGGGACAGGGCAGTTTTGGAGAGGGAATGGGGGCCATTTGGGGGTCGACATGGCATGAAATTGAATAAATAAATGAAAAGAAATCCCCTTTTTGTGGCCTGAGTGCAGCAGAGCCAGAGAATGGCCCATGGCGTTGCCACAATGAGGGACCCCAGCAAATCTTAGCAGACTTCTTTCTCTCTGAAGATGTAATTCACCCCCCCCCCCCCCCCAACCCTCTAAAAACTCCCTCAGCTCTCCTTCACCTTCCAGCCAGTCCCTCAACGTCTTCCAAGAGAAACCCTTTTTGGCAGAGCCAATCACCAAAACACAAAGTCTTCTTTGAGTCTTGTCCAGTTTTTTTTTCTCCCACTTTCACTCACTTCTGCTTTGAAGGACTTTAAACGTCAGGGCTCTTTGAGTAGGGCGGACACTAAACACTACAGCGGCATGAGACGGTGTCTCGGCCACAGAGGACAGACCGGCAGCTCTTGACCATAGAATTCCTGCTTAAGACTGCCTACTGACCAAGCCCCCATCCGCTCTGTTGCATTAATGAATGCATTATGCACATGATGGATATGTAAAATGTTTGTTTCAAATTTTCAATAACACTTGCTGTGAAATATCCCTCAGCCTGGAACTGGCTTAGCAGACATTTAAATCTAACTCTGAGCATGCCTTGTTTTTATTGGCCTTGTTGGACCGTGTAAAACTGAGGAGGGACATTTTCACCATGTCATTTAGCGAGATGCTCCCACTTTCGTGGCTGCATGTAATTAATGTGTGCGATTCAAGGATATAAAGATCCTATATCCTTTATATCTTCTCTTTTTCAAGTTGGTAGGCAGCTTCAGTCACACAATTACAGACTCATTTCTGTCACTCATTACACTTCTATTAGGAACAAAAGACAAGCAGCACACACTCATTTTCACTTACTCCCCCTGTGATAATGGAAAAAGCTCGTGATACATAGTACATTAGCGTGCTGGAGGACATGTCTTTCGTTTTCCCATTTGTACACTGAATTTTAACAGCCAGCAATTCAGACCTGCACATCTGCTTCGATCTGTTAAAATGGTCTAACTTTGTCTGTATTTGACATGTGTTTTTATTTATATGCAAGTATATGCTGCTGAAATTACATATTCTCTTCACAAAGAACATTCAGCTTTCATCTCGGCTAAATAATCACCTAATTTAATCTCTAGTGTCTCTCAGTGTTGACACTCAGCACAGGTTTGTCTGGGAGTCCTTTTTTAAGTGGCTTTCCTGTTAAAGGGTGAGATGTGGTGATCAGGAGATAACATCATGGACCAGATTGCAGAGGCCATCTGTACATTTGGACGCGAGTTTTTTGGTGTTGACAGACGTAGGGATCACAGAATGAATCAGTGTGGCGAGCATGGTGTTGAGTGAGCCATCAGAGACTGTGAAGCTTTGGACAGACAAAAGACCAGCTACAGAAAAAGATGTAGCACAACTGATCAATTAAGCTACATTCAGTTAGCGATTTCCTACATTTTCCATAATATCTGTTCACAAAAACATGTTTGTTTTCATGTGCGGGACATAACCAAGCAAACCCAAACTAAGAATGCCACACCTGGCATTCAGCCGGACAGACATAGACAGCGTAATGGGCACAGATGGAGAGAAAATGGTTGTAAAGGAGCAAATTAGAGTGGGGGGAAGATCATAGAAAACACCCACTGGTTCTGACTAAAATAGTATTCACCAACCCGATAGATAACAGTATTTAATAGAAAGACAGACAGCAGCTAGTTTAAGTCCTTTCTGTCTGAAAAAAAAGTTATTCTAGCCCTAAAAATGCTGATGCAACTGACCTACATTCTATCTCAACTTCTCATTTTGGCAGCCACTAATGCAACTAACACTGGTGTTGGTTTCCACTTCTGAAAGGGTGCGGAACTTCAATTGCAAAACTGAATCACATGTAATCAAATGATAAAAAGAAAAATCATATAAAAAGCCGTATTAAAACAAGGGCTCCATTCGCTCTCAAGTAGTTTTTTTTCCTGATATACATCTATCCTATAAAAGGTTACGTAAATCACAGCTGGAGGCAAACAACCCCAAAAACTGCCCTGAGGTAATTCATCATGTCAAAATGTAATACCATTTCCTAAAAGTCTTCCTGTCAGCATGTAAGAACAAAATCAGCACAGAACAGCACAAGCATGTATGACTCACGCCTTTAATCATGCCATGTAAGTTGGCAAAAATTTCATCGCATTGAACAATTTCCTAAATAAAAGCCTTTCGGCAACCAGGCCCAAGCATTTGTCAGCAGCTGTCATGAACAGTTAGAACAACATAGTCAGCAGCTTATTTAACTTGTGGGGTTAAATAACATCAATAGGCAAAAGACCTCCACTAATGGGTAAAGTTAAATTATTAATCTTGGAGATAATATTGAATAAAATGACAAACAGTTCATTTCAGCATTAGCCTTCCCTGTAAATGTTCTGCACTGTTCTGTCTTCCATGCATCTTCCAAACACTCTCTCAGGCCTCATCTACACTCAAAACGGAGAATTAAAATTAATATAGTCTCCGTCCACAGCAGCGTTTTAGCTACGGATCAGAGTTGATCTCCGTCTATACTAAAACAACTGAAAACGCACATCTAGTGGCCGTTCACGTACACTGGGCATGTGCGTACCGGTGTAAACATGAAGCAGATGGTCTATTCCGTAGTTACAGAAGAATAAAGTACTACAGACAAAGAACCACACCAGATTTTATTTTGCATGGACCAATAATGAGCTGGGACTGTGTAGTGGCAACTGGAAGTGGAAAACCGAGTGCAAGTCGTCACAAAGTAACTATGGCGGCATACACAGTACAAGTGTAGGCTAGAAGTGTTATTTGCTCTGTACAAAATATTTTCATAAAAATACCAAATCAAAAACTGTCAGTAGCATCGTGTTTCTACATTGCATGACTTATGAGACCCAATCAGAGAGCCAAATGCGAGCGTCTGCGTCATCGTTTCTAAAGTCCTCAGAATCAGAATCAGTTTTGCCTGTCTTCACTAAATGCTCTCCGGAGTTTCAGAGGAAGTGGGAACGCTGAGCTGACATAAGAGTACCTGAGCCCGCAGACCAGTAATGACAAGTAATGAAGTGGAAAAGAAACATAATTTATGGGGGTGTCTCCCATCCATGCAATCTTACAGTGTAAGAAAAGTACTCCAGATAACAGACATATTTTGGATCACTCCACATAGGTACTGTGTTAATTAACTTTTCTTTTTTTTTTTTTTTTTACATTTGTTAAACTACTTTTGTACCGTGGAACAAGAGACAGTAGAACTAGAGCTTCCAGGCTGGACAGCATACAGGCCAGGCATTTGTTAACCCAGGCTTTATCCAACATCTTTGCCACATTCCCTACATTTAAGAAGCTTTGTGTATCAAGTTGTTCTATGGTTGTTCCGCATTTTTCTATGAAGCAAATGACCTCTGACCCTGAAAGAAGTCAGACATCTGGTTGTATTTGAGAAAGCAAACAAACATTGTAAGCCTGCTGCCACAGTTCGTAAACTAAATAGGAAGCTCCCAGGGGAGAGTCCATGCCAAGTCATTCTGCAGGTATCCATCCACCCTATTCATTCACCCTTCAAGAGTGTTCTCAAAAACATGCTGCACAGTTACTGCACCCAGTACCCACCGTGAGAATGTACTTGTCTGAGTTTTGTCCAGATCATGATCACCAAAGAGACATCTCATGTTGCTGTGCTTTTACAATTCAGGCCAGGTCAACCACCGTATCGTATTTCAGCCCGCGCAGAGGTTGTCACATACACAGAGGTAGAGACTCCTATTTGGTGTTTTCTCCAGGTCACCAAACAGTGCATGTGAAAGTCTATCTGGTCTGCCTTTATGACTGAGCATGATCTAATATCTGACACAGTGACATCAGTATGCTAATTACTTCTGGTTCATGACTTTCTGACCTTCACACACCTCAGATTCCAAAGCACACACTAGATTAACTTCTTTAACTGCATAACCAGTAACAGAGAACCACCCAAAGAGAAACATTTAAGCCATTAAATATCCACTGTAACCAAAAGGATGGAAAAATCAACATTCACAATAGCCATCATTCATACTGATCATGTAAAATGACTTTTCTCCTATGCTAACACGCAGCTGAAAGAATCAACATCTCTTGTGAAGGGGAAGGGTTTTTTGACATCATGCCTCTGGGTGTTACAGTGGTTTAGACTTGTTAACTTGAATTCTTAAAATTCCTGCCGCAGACTTACGCCTCAAAAAAAATGGCTTATCAACCCACATGACAAAAAAAAAAGCACTAAGATTAAGTTAAGTTCTTCTTTTCACTGTAGCCGTAGTAAAAGCTGCAACAGTGCAGAGCGAGAAGGAAGGATGCACAGTGGCTAGTTAAAACAGTAACATCATATCAAAGGCAGGTCAGCGGTTTATTGATCTCAGGTAGTGTTAAGGTTCTTGGTCAGTCAGATTCGTTCATTTTCTCTCTTTTGCTCCATTGGAACACCAGCATCTCAAACTCAATTCAATACCACCCTTAGCATTTGAGGGTTAATTAATCTTATAGCTACATCTTGAGACTCTAACGTTTGTCTCAAGTCTTATGAAGCAGCAGAGATTTTAAAGCCCAGTAATAATGAAACCGTCATAAAACCCCAGCAGTTTGCCATAGTAACTGTTCTACCTGCTGTAAGGACTCCACAGGTTTTCCCCTTCACTCTTGCTATACCTTTGTATGACTTCAGCAGGGCTGAGGTTGCAGTGAACTGAAACCACTGGCATTGTATGAGAATCTGAAGCTATTTATACACCTCTAGCCCAGAGAAACTTCATGCTGGTCTTTCCCACCAAGTGGGGAGGGCTAGAGAGATGGAGCGGGTAAAAAAGAAAGGAAAGAGGAAGACACAGGCTCAAGCTTGGAGAGGAAGCTCAAGGCTGGCTTCCGGCATGTGTCTTCCTGGGCACCAGTAGGATGATGTGTTTATATGCATGTACACATGTCATCCTGTTTGCTTAGCAAGCCAGGTCAACAGTAACTACAGGTGGACATATAGAAAAGTCAACAATAGCAAAAGAAGAGAAGGTGTGAAACTGCAGCTTTATAGTGTACGTGCAGTCACACACCAGTATACATGTGTAATCTCACTTGTGTGTGGCCCAAAGTAAGGGTCACAGAGGTCAGGATTTCCAGATGTTTCCCATTATCCCCAACAAGACCTTCCTGGTCACCCTACTCTCTGTCTCTCACTTCTCAGAGTCAAGAAAGAAGGTCAAAAGCTGACTAACTTCTTGGCCACACGATTCCACTAATGTCTTTACTGGACAGGACTCACTGGGCCAGTGTGGTCAAAGTGCTCCGCTTTCAAAAGGGCAAAGCTCCGTATTTTTGGGTATGATGCCACTGACCGCATTCCTGTCATAAACAGCCTACATTTTGGTGGGGAAAATCCAGTTGTGTGGATTAAATCAACACACAAATCAGCACTGCCCTGAAGAGAATCCCTTTTAATCTACGGAACTAAGAATGTATCAATGAATGTATGACACGAATAAGAGTTGCAACAAAAGCTTGAAGAGAGCAGTTATCGCCATAAACCTGGAACTGAAAAGAATTCAGCACTCTACCTCGAAGAGGAAACAGATTTAGAGATTCACAATGGTAACACTGAGCAAAATCAATCCTCTAATCCCTCCTTTCACACCCCCAACCCCCTTCTCACCCCCTTCTCCTCCCACCATCCCTACATGCTTCCCTCCAGCACATTGGATGAGCTCCTTGGCACTGGTAACTGCCAGGGGATGAGTGACATGCAGAATGGCTGGGAAACCAAAGCCAGATAACCATCTCTTTAGTGTGTCGTTGCAATCATTGCGATCAAGAAGATCAGTGCTGCATGGCAGCTAAAGATCCAGGAGGTTGTAGCAGAAAACAAACGAAGGTGGAAAATAAATCAGTGACAACACAATGGAGAGTGACGTGGGCTGTCAATGGCGAGCTGCCATTCAATAGGCTCCTGTTCAGTTTCTACCATGAATATGGCGGGAAAACGAAAACCATCAGGAAGAAGCTGGGGGAGTCTACATTAAGAAACCAATATACGGAACAAAATATATTTTGGACTTAAATCACGTCCAGGTATCTCAGGTGTGGCTATGGAGTCTGACAACAGGAAATGTTTCAGTGATCTAAACATTAACAGTATGTCATGTTGTGGAGTGGTTCCCACTGAATCAAAACTCCATAGTCTGCACAACTGTTCAACATACAGACAGGACAGTGACATCAGGAGACTAGAAAACATTGCAACCTCAAACCAGTCCGCTTTTCCTGACTGGGGAAAACTGTCTAGCTCCTATATGCCTATTCCCATCTCCATGTACACATATAACTCACAGAAGATGCGTAAATGTACAAAACGTTCTCAGTGAAATGTCAATGGGCATTCTGGGATAAGTTGGAGGTTTCTAGTTGAGGCAGGGTGAGAACAAGCAGACCCTCAAAAAGGAAATGCACACAAATAACAGCTTAGAGACCGATCCGATTCTATTCAATAACCACTCCCTCACTTTTCATTCCCATCACTGAATTAGCCTCTTCACACACACCCCACCGCCACCACCATGAACCACTCTATATCTTTACTGAAACCATATGTTCTGAGCTCCCTCACCCTGACTTCCCTTATCAATGCCAAAGTGAGCTGCATGGTGACAAAACCTCGACTCCCACTGAGGGAAGGGGAGCAGGCTTGGCTAGACCCTGGACGGAGAGCATGGGAGGGATTTGCAGAGGATTGGCAATGATGGTGGGGACTGATGTTTCTTTTCTCTTTTTGTTTTGAATGTCCATGTACTCCCTCAGCAACCAAAGCTGCTGATCCCCAGTGCCACAAAGTCATCCATACAGACTTTGGAATGGTCTCACGTGTGTGCACAACATATACAATAACAAAGAGTATATTAGTATGCATTACTACAGAAAAGCAAGGCTTTTTTACACAGTATGTGACCATATGTGAAGATGACTAGTGAGGGCAATCATATGCATCTATTTCAGCCTACAGAAACACTTGATGACACAAAAAAATCAGTCTGTCAGTTTTACAGTACATAGCAATAGAGCTGCAACAATTAGTCAATAACAAAAAAATAAATTCTCAACTATTTTGATAAGTGATTAATTGTTTCGGCCATTTTTTAAGCATAAATGTGAGAATTTGCTGCTTTTCTTTGTCATTTATGATAGTAAATGAAGAGTCTCAGGGTTTTGGACTGTTGGTTGGACAAAAAAAAAAAGCAATTTAATCGTGAAAATCATCTGCAGATTAACCGATAATGAAAAGTTAGTTAGTTAGTTGCAGCCCTACCTACTATGTTCCCAGGCACTATGACTATATCCTGACACTCCATTTGACTGCACTTCCGCCGTGGCTGTGGGGAGTCTATGAAAAGCCACAGGTGAGAACAGAACCTCAAGCTTGCCCGCATGACTCTACCTCTGGCCATACACGTACGGCTTAAATCAAGACATGCCAGTTAATGTGATGACAGGGAGGAGCATGGTGAGGGCACTGACAGCTTTCAGATGTTCACAGGCAAAAGCTCCCAGACTTCTCTGATAAATCATTGGGGCCTTGTCTTTATAATTATGCTGGAACTGGGTTTGGGAGGTCGGGGGGGAGAATGCCCCTCTGCTGCCTGGTCTGTCTTGTAACAGAAGATAAGCCTTTGCCGCCTCATGTGTGACTGACAAAGGAAACAGTACCACAGAGATTGATCCCAAATGTTAAAAGATGCTTCTTTTTTTTTTAAACAGAAGCATAGAATTCAGTTTCAGTCATTTAGTAAAGTGTTCAGGGTTTAGCTACATATACATCATCTTCAAGCTACATTATGTGGGTATAATTTTGAGAAAGTCATAAATCACTGACTTGAAGCCTTAAGATCATTTAATAATGTTGTGACACTAGACTGTGAACTGTTTGTACAGATGAACAGAATTATTTCAAGAATATTGAGGAAGTCCCTTGGGTGACGGGTGACAGCACAAGAGAAAGAGGAAACTATGACCATGTCTGACAAATGCTTGTCAGATGTTGAAATTGGAAAATGTACAGAAGGATTAGCATGCACCTAAGAAACTGCCTTTGATCAGTGAGTAAAAATGATAACAATCAGCGCCTGCCTTTTCAACCTTCGAGTCAGCAGGGCGGCAAGGCGAGTTAGAAGATGAACCCCTACAAGCTCATGGGTGATGTTTTGTAGCTGACCCTGACCTTTGACATTGTTGTGGAGGGGCGACAGAAGAGGGGATTTCCCTTCAGCAATAAAGCATAATCATAAAGTCACATTGCTGCTGTCACATAAAATGCAGCCAAGGCTGAGTTAACCACTCAATGATGGTACCTCAGCTGGAAGCAGAAACCACCTGCACTGTGACACATGTGACAAAGCAAGGATGAGTGGAGGAGAAGGAGGATGAAAAATGAAAAGGGGAAGTGAAGTAGTATCCGGTAGGTGGGAGCCATATACCGGCAGTATAGTGGTGGCTGAAAGGAGCATGTTATATTACCAAGACGTTCATTCATCAAAGGCAGCTTATGTACAATGTGTAAATAAGCTGTGCTGAAAAAAAAGTAGGCGTGGTGGTGTTGAATGCTCATGAATATCTATTTATTAGGAATGCCAGTGTGAATTGCGCTCTTTTGATTGTCGTCAACCTGGGCTTTAACACACAATGGGGAGGTGTGAACGATGCCCCGAGCATTCATGGCCGTGCGGAAACCCTCAGGTCTAAATCGTAACAAATCTACCGAGGAACAGGCCACGTTTGTCACATCACCTGAATGCTGTCTTTGACAACACTAAGCTAAGATGTAGGAAGTTAGACAATCCGCTCCTTTTCATTTCCAGCAGGCTGTCCTCTCAGAAGAAAGCTGTCAGTACACGCCGTTGCGAAGAAAGCCACGGTGTGCAACAACAACAAGCCGTAAACTAGAGCTGCGAAGCGTGTCCACTGTCTGCAGCCGGTTTGCATATAAAAACAGAGACAAAAAGTTAAAACTATACTGACAGAGAAACTCCCCTACATAAAGTCACGCCAAGCCCAATACAAACTGCTGCTGGTTTATCTTCATACCGTGTCCGTAGGATACAGCAGGGGAACATATTAAAGTTTTTTTTTCTTGCAACGTGTGCCACTCAGTGTACGGTATCTATGCCGAATTGAAAAGTGTAGCCTGTCATTTAATAAAATATCGCCAGTTGTCTAATAAACGCACAAGACATGTGCGTTGACCAAAACACTGAATTGAAAGATTTATGAATGGATTTTGGGGTAATGTTCTGCCCGTGTAGGGGTGAGCGGAACGTGAACATAATGAAGCAAAGTAAACGGTAATATCAAACTTACCGACTGAAGGAAAAGCAGTGTCCGAACATAATCCCGCTCGGTGTTCAATATTTCATTTAAAACACAAAGCCTGAGCCGCTGCTGTCGGTCCGAGTCCTTGGCAGCGTGGATACCGTTCTCAAGATGCCCGTCGTCCTCTTCCATGATGGTAATTCAACCTTTAGAAAGGTTGCTCTCTACAGAAATACTAATATTTTCCTTAGTATCCACACTTTTTTGAATTGTTGCTTCAGTCCATTTTGCAGCAGCAGTTTTCCTTCACGAGCAGTGATGCGCACCGCGCCACACACTGGAAATAAAGTTCACCAACAGTAACACAAAAAGACAAGCGGAGATTCCGGCTGTGTGGTCGCTACACCAGCTGAGAACGGGCAAGGCAACAGTACTGTAGATCAGTTCAGAGAAGAGAAACGACAGAGAGGAGGAGGAGGAGGAGGAGGAGGAGGGACCCAGTGCCGGAGACACACACAGGGGCCATAGCTCACTTCTGCACTGAGCACGCAAACACAGACACATCTGTACCAAAGGTATGGCCAAACGCTGTAGCTTACACTAATTCATATTTGTGGAAATAAAAATAAATTAAAGGTGTCATATTGACCCTAGGAATGTTAAAGTGGGTTTATTCAGCCTGCTTACTATGGATTAAACCCATAAATTACAAATACTAATTGAATAACACAATGAAATGTAATTTATAAGATGGACACATGGCTATGTGGAGACATTTCTAAGAGTTTTTAAATAGCATAGCATACATAAGCCACAGCTTGCTAAATATAAAGAATTTGAAGTAATAGATTTAATCAAAACATACAAAGAGTGTAAAAAATGCTATTAAATATCTATTAAAACAGCAACCATTCTTAAATACTAGCAATATAAAATGTTGCCTAAATAAAAGTCGAAAACACTTCTGTAAACAATTTATTAGAAAGTATTTTAATTGAGCTACAATGCTTTTCGCTGTGAGTGACACACATTATGTCAACATTTAGGCCCTTACCTGTCACAACCTTACATCCGTGTTCACAACAGCAGCCCACCTGTAACTAGCCAGTAAATTTAAGAGGAACGCGCCCTCTGGTGGACACAGGAACAAGTGCATCAGTAACACAAACCATTCTGAGTACTTCCTTAATATCTCAGAACCGACGATTAAATAGATGATAATGGATAGTTATCAGAGAACAGACTGATATACTGGGTTATATTCATACAATCATTAGGCTTGCATAATGATTAGTTCATAAAGAGCAGCCCAAAACATGTGACGACTCAATAATTACTCACTAACGTTACTTTGTGTACCCCCAAGTGATTCATAGGTGCTTAGTAATTCCTCGTCAAAGAATGGGGACACACCTACTCTCACAGGTCTCGCCCCGGATTCATACTCCAGACTACTTTTTAACGCCCCAGGGCATGTTTATTCCGTTTGTGGTGAAAATGTTCATAAGAGAATAACTGAAATGTCTGCATTCTATTCTAACATGATTTTCACTCCTAACTAATAAAAGTAACAGTTCAAAATTAGAAATTCATTGTATTCCTCATGGACATATGAACCAAAGTCAAATATTAGGAAAGAGAGAATTTAAAATGTCAATAATAGTTTTAATTGGTGCATGTTACATTCCAATACCCATTGTAATCCTCCCACACATAATTGCATACATACATAACTTTTCTCCCTATTTCAGATGAGGAATGCAACAGACAACTTGTAAATGCCTTACACTATCATATATTTACATATTATCCTCCACTTCTGTACATGGCAAATCCTTAAATATGATCAATCAGATGAGTAACATAGGATACAATGTATGACTGATTGTATGTAGTGTCTTTGAAGCATATTTAATGTACTTTTTCCTTCCAAAAAAGGCATGTGCATACAGCACAGTGAGTCACACAATTAGACATGATAGGTTAAAAACTCCACAACACCTTCATTCATATTTCACAAGATAAAACTATTCCTTCAGCAGGGTTTTCTTCCAAAATGCACAAAAGTACAAAAAGACATGTAAGGTAACCAAAGGGAATAGAAAATAAACATAAAATGTGCTCAGTGCATTAAGACTTTCCAATATAACAAAGAAACTAGAGGTGTTTGCCCTGTTCCATCTCTGTGATAAATAAATTCACATTGTTACAGGCAGACAGTGAAAGGGCTTGAATCAAAACCAAAGTACAGTGAGTAAACAAAAGTGAAACAAATTGTAAAGCAAAAAAGAAAGTTACTAAAACCTGTGAAGGTAAACCTGCACATATTCTCTTTCTTTGTTAAGAATAAAAAATTACAGCTTTGATCAGCCAAAATGCAAGCTGTATATAATGCTGTCAGCTACATTGAGAGTTTTGGCTGTTGAATCAAACACTATAGATTTGTTTGGAGGAGCAAGACACTTCACTGTGCTGTAGTTCTGTTTGGTATTGAGACTTCAAACCTAAAATGTCTTGGTGGTCATTTCATATTAGCCCTGCAAACATCAAGTGCAAACTCCAGGAGCTCTGGAACTACTCTCATTATCAGTAAACTCAAATGTTGCCAAGCATTAAGAGTAAACCACTTCTAGGGTACGCCTTGAAGGAGGAAACTAAACGTTTCAAAACTACTATCTTGAGATTCGTGTTTGTTTAAAGTGACAATTCAGCTTTAAATGCCATTCATGGGGTGGGGTTTTTAGGGGTCACTATGACTCCCTGCAGTGTAACGATTTAACTGTCTGAACAAGCATACACGTGGCCCCACACACACACACACACACACGCGCGCGCACAGAGACAGGTGTCAAAAATGACATCCACATACAGTAAAACAATATAGGAGTCCTATAAATCATCTGGAAAAAAGTCAGCTGCTGCAATGGCCGAATATGTGTTCGCACAAGGAAGACTTTAGCAGGTATTTTCAGGTAGATGAAAATTTGTTGTAAAATTAGATTATGGGTTAATGCAGTCAATCACTTCTTTGTTCTCTTGAAGCCACCTGCCTTGAAGCAGCAGCGATGGATATTATAAAATACTTTTATGACACGTTTATTTCCTTGGCAAAAATCCAACCATAAATCTGTTTGATTAAAACAAAAACAGATATGTAGTTCGGGATTTTGGACACAACTCTGTATTACCAAACCATCATAGAATTCAATCTTATCACAAGGTTTAAATGACAAACTTTTCACAATTTCAGAAAGGCCAACAGTGTAACTATTGTATTGCAGTTAATGACAAGCAAAAACATTTTTGCCACAAAGCACAAACCTATAACCTAAATGAGGAGAGACAGTCACTGTTGAACTTCCGCCAAATCTTCAATGTGTGACTGCAACACAGAAATGTAGCTTTTTCCACCTTGGCATGGTTTTTGACACTTTGCTCTCAGAGTCAAAGGCAGACAGTGTTGATATATGTATTCATATAAATAACAAAACAGTACAGTATAAATATAAAGATTCTGTGTGTGTGTGTGTGTGTATGCACGCAAAGTTGTAAATGGTGTATGAGTACAGGATAAAAGTGTGTGTTTGTGTGCGCCTGTGAGCCAGTGTTAGGACAGAACAGGGGGGTTAGAGGTGAGGCTTTCCCTCTCCCACCTCGTGGAACAGCGAGGTGTAAAACTCAGGCTCCAGTTGCTTGTTGCGGTAACGCTGGACAATCTCAGTTATTTTTTGCTTCCGCCTCACATGAGGGGGGTTGTACAAGTCACTTTCCAGACGCTTCCGTCGGCACACGTTGATGACCGTTTGGCGTACAAGAAACCCTGGGAGAGAGATGCAAACACAAGAGCTTATCAGGCCAGAGTAGAAACATGTGATCGTTTGGAGACAGCGTACAAAGGAATTCCGTGAGATGGATGGAACAACTGATGCATGAAAATATAATATATATTATATATATATATATATATATATATATATATATAATAAATATTTAAATTTGCACTTGTGTGTTAGTTATGTTCTGGAAAGCCAAAGCAACCACCAAACAAAGCTCCTAACTGTTCCATCTGCTGGTCAAGAGTGGCGCTACATGAACTGAATCAGAATGAGTATGCCTACATTTTTATATTTTTCAAGGTAAAGTAATGTATCAGTAGAGGGGAGATAAATGCTACTCGATTTCTTTTAGGGCTGAAACGATTCATCGATTAAATTGATTAAATTGATTAATAAAATGCTTAGACACAAATTCTTTGCATCGATGCTTCGTTTAATCCATGTAACTTTACAGCACAGTGTTTCGCAGGGACATTTATTACTGTTGCACATCGCCCTTACGCTGTGAATACGACGTGATTATGATGGAGCTGTTTGCAAAGTGGAGGAAGAGAGGGACAAAGAAGAAAGTGTCCAAAGTGTGGGATTATTTCAAGCTAAAGAAAACAACAACTCTGTAATATTATTTTTATATTTTTCATCAATGAACAGAATAGATTCCATGTGGTAACCATGAGATGCATTAAGACTTAGTGCCTCTGTTCTTTCTGGTGAGGAAAAAAGGAAATGCATAGACGGATAAACAAAGACAGAGAGATGTGAGCTATTACCTAGTGCTCTGCGGCTGACCACCATGCCGTCCACCAGGGGAATCACCATGCCAAATTTACCCACAGCTCCATGTAGCCGGATCCTGAAGAGTCCCGTCTTCAGAGGGTGGATGAAGATCAGAGGAACATCCTTCTCTAGTAACCCTGACCTGCAGCAGGAACAATGAGAAAAAACAGAGGAAAATTATGTATGTGATTTGCAATAAACATAACAATATTTTATCTTCATTTATGCTTGGCATTAACATGTACCTTGACAGATCGATTTGCAATCTCATAGAACTTCAGTGAAAGGGTAAATGCCAATAGATTTTCATTCGACATGAAACAATTATGCAGGCAGAGAAAATTGCCTCTTCCGGTGCTGTGTTCAGCATTTAAATTGCCCAATGTACCTTCTTTGTTTGCTTTGAAAAAGTCAATTTAGCCATCTTCACAAATGCCAACCACCTGTTATCTTTTAAGGGATCTCGGCGTTCAAAAAATGAATTATGTCACTAGTGAATGAATGGTTGTCACCGCATCAGATCACAAACCTCCAGACAACACCCTCTCAAAGTGGCTTTGTACATTTGGTTAAATGCAACCCATTTCTATCAGTTTGAGGCTTGTGGTCCATGGCATCAGTTTATGTCAACATATCTAAATCTTGACAATAGAGCTGCTGTACATGAAAACAACGTAAATTCATGTTACACAAAACTGTTGCCACAGTTCCTTTTCTCTGCCTGCTTCTGCAAACACTGTTGTACTTCCTGTTTTGCACCATATGTGTTTATGCACGGTTTGTAATCCTGCACGTCAGAGCACATGCTGTTTTGCAGAATAGGTTTTTTTTCTTCATTTTTGTACCTTGCAATTCATGAACCATATGTTCTCCATTCTGGCAGCAATGTGTTTTGGGTGTAAACTTTCGAATACCTGCAGGAAGTGCTGTTGCTCATGCTAGCTTCCAAGCCCGTGCTGGTTTCCGCCAAGAGATCAGACAACGGGAAGTTCTCTAAAAGCACAAAAACAATTACATTCATGTACCTCAATCGACTGATTCCTTTTAATCCTTTTTTACAGCCACTTTAGGCTCCAGAGATTGAATGTTTCATACTAAAATATTTTGTGTGCAGAAACTTACAAACTGAACAAGAGAAAATGCTAGAAAAAGAAATAGAATATAATCTATAGAGACAGAGTATAGCGCCCCCGTGGCCTCTAATTTGAATCCTGTAGTCTCAAATTACAGGACACGGGGGCAGTGTAAAGAATATGTGCCTACCGATATCGTCAAAGCGCTCCACCCAGACCACAAACACCTTCGTCTCAGGACCCAGTGGTGGGAAAGACTTTCCAGTCGATGACCTCTTTGTCTTGACCAAAGGACTCAGCTAAAAAATTTGAAATCATAATCAAAGCTGTCAGCATGCAGTATAGACATACATTATGTACATAAACTGTAAACACTCACATAAAGCAAACTTTACCTTTTTGGCAGACTCCAGATTTTCAGAATGGTTGGGGAACAGCTCCAGTGTGAGATTGGGTTGTTTTAGTAAACCAGGCATGAGGTCTGTGTTGGTGTCTGCCTCCACTGTGGAGTCACTGTGAACTGATGACTCCTCTGGGGAACAACAAAGGGCAAATGGCAACTCTGTCAAGCCTGAATCCCTCATCATATACAGTATCTATCATTTCATATTCAAGACAGTGAATACTGACCAGAATTTTCTGTTAAAGATGGAACAACAAAGGCGATCTCTGTCAGAGCATCTGCGTAGTACAAGACTTTCTTCTCCCCGTTGAACACTGAACCCCCCGTGTCCTCAGGAGTAGCTGCTTCCTCTAAAAATAGAAAGTTCAACATTGACTTAGTTACTACGAATTTTCAACATTTAGATAAATAACAGTTGGCATAAAGTGCATTCCACAGATCTAAATGAGGTAGTTAGTTTAGTAGCTTACCTGCTGGTTGTGGATCATTGCTGTCAGAGCAGGAGTTGAGGGACCAGCTGGTATCTAGGTGTCCTGTCCATCCTGGGTGGTGTCCTACATCCACAGGCCAGCCCAAGGACAGCAGGAACTCCAAAAAGTGGGGCTGGACACTAGACGATGACTCCACATTCCTCAGGATCTGATCACCACAAGCACAAGATCTCATCCATTCTTATTCAGATTTTTATACACTTATTCTGAAAGAAGAACCAATGTCAACACCTGTACATTTTTAAGTTAAATTCCATCAATTGTGAGTTGCAGTTGTGATTAAATACAAACCAAACTTGTCAATCATCATTTCACACAGAATCATGTGTTGAGTTCTCTCACCTCAGGGCTGCTTTTCTGTCCAGCCCTCACGTAGAAAATAAAGACAGTGTCAAATGGTCGGCAGGGAAGCAGGTCCAGGTAGCTAATGTCATCAAAAAACCCTGGCAAGGATGACTCCAGGCCAATTAGATGAGGAGGTAGACGACTGTTGTTGGGCTCCTATCAATAATAAATCAATTTGCCATACATTCTACATGAACTATACTGATAATAACATTAGTGTAAATGTATATACCAGGAACGAATGAATACATAAACTCATTAATAATCAGAAATTATTTTAACCAACCTTGAGCGCCTCCAGAGACAGAAAGCCAAAGTGGGAGAGGAAGAGCCGTGCTGTCTGGAACTCTTGTGAGGGCGGAGGGGGTTTGCAGTCTGTCTGTGGGTCAGGGAAACACCTGGACATCCAGATTTCCTCGCTGTGCCGCTCCAAGGCATTCTCATACTCTATCTGCTTGGTCATCAGAATACGAAGCTTGTCGTGCTGAACTTCCAGCTGAAAACAAAAAGGGGATGTGGCAAGAGGCTGTGACTCGACTGCATAAATAAAAAATGAAAACACACACAACCACAAAGGGCAAGTCCCACAGTCCAAATAATAAGGTGTCACCTCCCAATGTTGATGTGAAAAAAGTCACTAGACGATGGCATGGTCTACCAGCCCAACCCTACAACAGCCCTCAATAAATTGACTCTTTGTGAAGCTTTTAAAGTTCACTTTCTGAACACCATCAGAGAGGTGTTGATTCAACTCTTTGGTCATTTTTCAGAGGGTAGTTAGTAGGGTGTGACGAGATTAAAACGTGACAATATTTCTTATTAGGGGAAAACCTGTCTTGCGAGACCCACGCAATTGACACTGTTCACACAAATCAATTCTCTTACGCCGTGAAAAACAAATGTGAAACAGATAGTCGACTCCTTCGCAAATCATCCCTAACCAGCTGATGCGACACCAGTGGCTATTAATGAAGTGCACCCCCCTCTCACACTGTGAGTCGCAGCCGGTTTGTGACGAGTTGTAAAGTAGCTGGTATAGCTGCAATATAGGCAGGTAGGTTTATTGTCATAATACGACAAGTTGTAATGTGAAATTGAGTTTTGTAACTCCCTTCTGCTACATAGCAGACAATATACATTAATAGAGAATCAATTATGAGAAATGGTAACAGAAATGAACTCTCATCACTGGAGCAGTGCTGAGGATGAATTAAGAGTTTAAGAGTCTGATGCTCTGCAGTCTGGTGCAGCAGCAGAAACTTCTATCTCTCTTCCCAGAAGGCAGCAGGGTGAACAGGCTGTGGCTGGGTGGGTGCTGTCCTTTAGTATCCTTTGTGCTCTGCGTAGGCACCTCACCTCACTGATATCACTGATGCTCGGGAGAAAATAAACATAATAAAAACAGAAGTGCAAACCTGCTCTGTTTGAGACTGTAAGCTGCACTTTATCAGAGGTGCTGAAGTTTACGTGTGTGGATTTGTCGCAAGATTTGTCTAATCAAGTGTTTTCAGTTAGTTTCGGTTTCCACCTCCTTGTCTCATCCAGTACAGTCCCAAACGGGGTTCGGCATCTGTCAATGGTCTGAAGGGGATACAGCCATATCAGCAGAGCAATATAGGGCAGGTAGACTTTTAAAAAATATGATGAATTCTCATTAAATATTGACGTTAGTTTAGTAATGTCAGAGAAAACAGATATGTGGGATAGTTTTTGAATGTGCAGAAAGTTGTGAAAAACCAGAAAACCTGCTGAAACACAGGAGCTAATAAAGCCCAGGAGTTTATAAGCGAATTAAAATGAAATAATTTATCATTTCTACTATAAATTAATGCAGAAAAGGCAGAAATTGCTCCCAAAATCTCACCAGAATGCAAGAAATTAAATGTTTAATGGACAAAATTTTACTATAATGCATGATGAAAATTCCTTAAAAATAGAGATAAATCTTGTCTCAATTTCGTGAACCCAATACAGTGTGTCGCCTGATCTCGTTATCTAAGCGTCTCGTCACACCCTAGAAGTTAGTGGTAGTTTTGGATTGCATTAAAAGCTACAAATTGAGAAACCACACAAAAGGACCATCATTTGTTTGTCACCAAGCTAAATAAGTTGACCCTTTATACCAAGAGACACCCAAGTGAAGTTTCTCTACAATAACTCACGTGTGGGTAATAACTCAGTGTATTTGCAGTTCTCGAATCATCCTGCCAGCCCATACAACACACCTAGGTTTGCATAATAACAAATACTATGAGTTATTAATTTACTGCATGGCTCTATTTTAGCCACGACAACAAACAATCATGTTGTAGCTTAATTAGTCATAATGTGGATACAAGCTCAGTGACAGGGTTCAACAGGAAACAAATCTCACCTCTTTACTGACAATGTCGTCCAGGTCAGGAATACTGACATCAGCTTTGACAAGAGGAATCTTATCCACCTCTTCAGGGAAAGGTCTCTGCTTCACATTGTACTTTATCCCCACAGAGTTGTTGGGCGTTGGGCGGCCCTCGGGAACAAACACCTGCTGTGGAAGGAGAGAAGTAGACAGAGATGAAGCGAACTTCAGTTAAACCGATGTGGAGCAACAAGTTTTACCAAAGCAAATCATTACCATGAGATTTTAAAACCTTTCTGAAATGAAATTGGTTCAGCATCGTCGTCTTTCATGACACAATAGTCAACAGTGTGATCTCACCCTCTGACTGGCCCGAGCTCCTCTGGGTTGGTGAAAGAGCTGCATGGTCCAGGCATGTCTGCCAGCTGTCCCTCGGATCAAGACCGTCACTGATGGACTGGGGTCTGTGAGGACAGAGATGCTCTCATTTATGAAGAAAAGTGATGGTCTCTCGGTTAGTGATTTTAATTTTACCAGTGCTTGGTACTTAGCAGGTGATACAGTCTCTACTTGTACATTGAAAATGAATAAAGTAACACCTTTATCCTCCCCGATATCCCAATAAACCTGTATTACGTCAAAGATGGATGACAAGCTACTGACTCTGCTCATTGCCGAGAGGTTGTTCCAGCATGGCAAGGATGACAGAGTTGTCCAGGACAAAATAGCGGAAGTTGCTGGCTCCTGTGGCACTGAGCCTGGCATAGCGAATCAGGGTGTCTTCATTCAGCAGGCTGCAGGTGGAGGCAGGCCCGCTGGGTGAAGGGAAGGCCCCCAACACCTGCATGATACTGGGGAACACCACAGCAAAACCAGCAAGAACATAAATATACGTGAACTTGGGCAATAGGTACAGCACACTGTTCTATTAGTCGTCTATGTGCTGTGGGGTTGCAGCAGAAACACCGGGGAAACTAGGTCATTGTAGCAGCAGAAAAATAGAGCAAATACATAATTTAGTACATCCACTTGGATTTAAGGTCCAACCAAAGTTTTAAAATTCCTTTAGGAGTCAAAAATAATGTAAAAGTTATATTCAAATGTATAACTGATAATATTTTATTGTTTCAATTTTGGAGATATACAGAAAAGCCAATTTAGCCAGCAAGATTCTGGTGGAGGATGGTCTCTGGTAACAGAAAAGTACAGTTTTTTATTTTTGGGTGCTTTGTCCCCCTTAAAAGACGGCCCAGAACTAGCAAATGAGCAGATACATATGACGTCCCAGGCTCAATTTTAATTTCAGTTGGTTTAAGTAACAAGATAAAATAGGAGCATTTTGAACATTGTTTGCTTTTTCTGTACAAGCATGTTGAAAGTGTAACACAGTGCATTAACTCCATCAACCAACTTTAAACTCTGATTCATACTATAGAAACTGCAGGGAATCTCACCAGGACAAAGTTGCCTCAGCAGCGTCCTTCACCCTCATTGAAGCTGGGTTGTGCTCCTTCTCCCCTTTATGTCGCACTTCCTGTTCCTGTCGGGACTTGCTGCCAGAGATTCCTAGCTCCACAATCTCCAACACCTCTACCAAACAATCCTGATCCAAAAAGAAACAAAACACAGGGAACAGAATTTCAGAGTGCACATTTTGCTTTCCATATAAATGAGGCTTACACTAAAACTTACCACAAGATAATTAAAAACAAAATGTTCCTGTAAAATTCAGACTAAGAGAAGAAGTCAGTAAAAGTTCGTAAAAGTTTAATTTTACCAAATAAACTTGTGCCCTTCTCTAACCAAACAACATATAACATGGACAATTTTATTCAGTCTTACCTTCTCATCCAGCATGTCAGGGTGTTCTGTGAGCCACACACAGAGAAACTGGAAGGCAGCAACAATCATGGAGTGGAGGTCTCGGGATTGAAGAGGAGCTGGACGGCTACACTGGTACACAATGTACCCACATATAGAGCTAACAGCACGCTTACGGTCTGCAGAGTCTACTCCCACCTTTACCTGCAGAAGTGATTGGCAGTTTTACTAAATTGTAACACATTTGATTATTTGTGGTTTTAACTTAAAGTTTCCACAGTATTGTTAGAACTAGCATTGATGTCAATTTAAAGCCTAAAGGGTGCGTTGGCCTCATCTCTTTCTGCACCTCAGCACACTTCATTTGTGTGATATTAAGTGCCTGATGTTTACATTTTATAACCAATTACTGTCTATTATACTAATTTGACCCTATTTGAAAACTGACACGTCATAGCAGCCTGTCTTAGTTGGTACACTGGTGAACTGGGACCAACTGTACAGTCATAACCAGGCAAAGAAATTTGCAGGCTCTGTCCAGAAACGTCTCTCATTCTGGTAATATACCTGAAGGCACCATTAGTTTTGTTCTCTGTGAGGCTAGATTGTCTCATTTGGGCAGGATGTGCACTGGTTAACTGGGAGCAGTGGGCTTATGATCAAGTTAACATGTAGTACAACATCTGTTGCCACAATAACAGACAGACTTTCAGTAAACGTGATTGAGTAGGTGTTTTTCCTGTAAGCCTTGTTCACAGAGGTGCAAATCTAAGATTTCCTGTACCTGCAGCAACAGCTATGGTTTTATAAAGATAGTGGTAATATCTGCTGTATTGCGACTTGGGTGAACTAAAAGACATACAATAGTCTCACCTTGGACTGGCCAGTTAGTAATGATCGCAGATTACACTGAGTCTCTGTGGTGATTGGACATTGTACCTTTACCTTGGCAAGCCCAGCCAGCAGCTCCAGGGCAGCCAGTGAAATGCTCATATCTTGTCTCCACTGTGAGTTGAGTCTCTGAGTGACCAGATGGATGCTGCGCACCAGCAGGCCTGCCGCCGTATCTGGAAGAGCTAGACCATATAACACCCCAAAATACCAAACACCGCAAAGAACAGAGCAAAGCAGGATTCAGGCAACACAGCTAAGGTATACAGGACAACAGGAAAAATGTCCTGGATGCCCAGTTAGCAGATTTGTCTTGGTATTGAAAAGATGCATTAGAATAAAGTTTGAAATCAGTACAGCACACAAAGATGAGACAAATTAGGGTAGACTGAAGAACTGAATAAACGGCTGAGAATTAGGACTGAGCGATCAAGTTTTGACTTTAAAAGAAAAGAAAACTTTTATGCATGTTATAATCATCCAAAACTGACTAAATTAAATTATTTACAAGGCAAATCTGATTTAAAAAATTAATTGGTTTTCTGTAATATAATAACTATAATTTCTCAGAATATGTTTAATTGGTTCATTTGGAGTGGACACTGAAACAAGAGGGTAGTCACAACTTGTCAGATAGAATCATATACTTTCTCAGTATAACCTATAATTTGTAGGGCTTAAAAAAGCACTGCAAAGCAAAGCGAAGGCTGACTGTATTGAACAAGAATGGTAAGTTGCTTGAATAGTTCGGCTTTGTTCAAGAAGAAAAGTGTTAAGCAGTGGACGTAACAGAGCCTTATGTAAAGGCTGTGGCTCAAGTAAAAAATGTTGTCTTCTCCCTGGTCCCATTTCATTTCTCCTCATAATAAGCACACCTTTTTTGCTGTTAATTCTGTCTCATCCAGAATAAATATTTCTTGAGCTGGGTTTCCATTTCAGAGTTTCTACCTAAAAACCTGAGGAAGACTAATGCTTTAAACTGTGATTAAAAGTTTGATGAGCTTACTGAGCCTGTCTCAGATGTAGACCTGACTCCAATTTTAGAAAGCAGGGAAAGCATTCACTATGAGCAAAAACTCCCCAATCATGCTGTGAAACTCCTACCCGCCCACAAGTCTATGGTTTTCCTGTCCAGCACTGAGCCTCACAACACAATGAAATCTTCCCATTCCACAGGAATCCCCACTTCCTGCTGGACAAATTCTCCTATAAGCAGCACAGTGTGTGTGTATGTGTGTACGGGAGATTCACATCATGGAGGTGCAGCCGACAAATCTGTAGCAACTGTGTGATGTTATCATGTCAATGTGGACGAAAGTCTCTGAGGAATGTTTCCAACACCTTGCTGAAAGCATGCCATGAAGAATTAAGGCAGTTCTGAAGGCAAAAGGGGTCCAACCCAGTACTAGCAAGGTGTGCCTAATATAATGGCCAGTGAGTGTATATTATATACACACACACAGTCAGATTTAAATGAGAGTGGTGATTATCTATTCATCAAAAGAATCAAACAATGCTTCCCACATTCCACTGTCCGAACACAATTTAATCAAATATCGCTCAGCCCTACTGAGAAAAAGACAAAGTCTTTTGATTAGGCAACACTGTTGCAACCAATCAATTAAGACAAAAAAAAAATAAAAAATAGTTCAGGCACTCCACATGTCTCAGTGCCAAACTGTTCAATGGCACACAAGCACAGCAAATAACTTTGGTTTCACCTACAGAGACATTTTACCCAACGCTTCTTAACTCTCCATACCACTTTAACCACGTTAGCTATAAACAACAGATGTGTTAATTTAATAAGTTGCATGTTTTAGCAAGCACAATCTGTTAAAGCTTATGTGAAGCCGCCGTGCGTCTTACCGTAGTCTCGAAGCAAGGCTTGGGAAGGACGCTCAGAGTCTGGGCTGGTGGCCTCCGTGCTGCCCCCACTGGTGAAACTAATCCCACTGTTGGTACGGCTGTGACTCTGACTACTCACTGTCATGTGGTTCCCATCTATACTCCCCTAACACCACAAAAACACAGCGATCTTGATGTCCAGTCCACCAAACTGCTTCTATCATTATAAAATGTTAATTGTTTATCAGCAGATAACAGCAGTGACCTGAGCCTTACCGTTTCAGTCTGTGCACCTATGGACTCCAACAGTGCTGAGTCTTGAACAATATTTAGCATTGCACCTGAGGGGAGGTGAATAATAAAGCGTGATTGATATAGAATAATATACTTTAATAGACTTAAGCACAGTCCAAAAATGGTTTAAGTCAGCAAAAATACTGCACAAGTTATATGGAGAGGCAAAATAAATAGATAGAGGTTATGAAGAAGCCAGTGTGAGCACCCAGGATGAGCTGTGTGTTGGTGGGGTCAGTCTCAGTCTGCAGTGCTCCAATAAGGACATTGACGAGACGTAGCCTCAGGGACAGGAAAGACACGGGTTGGTCATGAGGCCACCCATCCTCTTCATTGAACTTTCCTTCCAACAGAACCTGAAACACAACATCAAGGTTAAGAACCTGGCGTACTTGTTTTTAATTACAAGTGGCTCTACAATGTGAAAAATGTTTTAACAAGAATTTCACATACAACAGCTGCAATGACAGAAGGAAAAACATTCAATATAGACCACAAACTCATATACATACAAATTCCTGCACCAAAGTGGCAGCTTTCAAATAAAAAAAATGCACAGATGCCAAAGCTGTTACCTCTGATTTGATGTTGCCAAAGTGATGTGGCAATGGCAGCATGGCAAGCAGGATATTGATGGAGGCTCTCCTCAGGTCGGTAGGATTTACATAAATCTTGAATTTGGACAGCTCTCTGATGGAGTAAACAAATTTCATGGACTTAAAGAAACATAAGACAATATTCTCAAAACCTCTGAAGAGAAATCTCACTAAAAGCATCATCTGAAAATGTTATCCAGTAGATAAAAGATGCAAATTACATGTTTAGTGATCCAAAACTTGTGTAACATACTACCAGTCTAACCTGTCAGGTACAATAGTCTCCAGGGCAGCTATGAAGTAGGGCACCACCACATTGATGCCTTTCAGGTCAGTACAGAAGAGAGAGGAAGAGTTGAGAATGATGGAAGCAAGAACTGGTCTACAGATGAAATCGGAGATCTGGAGACCTTGAATGAGAACCATGTAGAACCTGCAGAAAGAGAAAGAGGAATATTTGCACAGTTTGTGACATCACCAAAATAGCATTCCCACAGTTGGACTGATGAATGAATTACAACTTGGCATTATTAAAAAAAATAACTTGACTATGTTACCTGGACAGGTAAACAGGCAGAATCTCTTCTCCAGTTTTCTTGCTACAGAAGATGCGACAGAGAGTCCCGCAGGCCTCAGCTCGTCCTGCCTCGTAGCTTTCTGGGAACTCGTTGGCATCAAACATGGGGTTGGACACCATGGAGTCGGTGGACATTTGGGAACCCTTCCTTCTCAGCTCCAGACCTACTTGAGTGGCTATCGCTGTAGAGAGTGAGAAGAGACAGAGAATGAAAGGACCCTCAATTGTAATGCGGTCATTAGTCTACATGCATGTATGGGAAACAGGCAAACATGTTGCTATAAGCACACTACAATAAAAAGTAAACTGTAAAAATTTGAAAAAAAAAAAAAAGCACCACAAAGCAGATCGCAGATTCGCTATCACAACAAGAGAGAACAAAGCAAACACACACTCACATCATTTAAAAGCATTCAAAAGGGGACTCTGACACAAGGAGTTTGCCATAAAAGTTCTCCCTAAAACTGTAGTGTAGTAGCGATGGTAATAATATATTTTCAACTGCAAGACTACAAAGCAAAATCCCTGTATCAGCTCCCTTGATGTTGCAATTATATGACCGTCACCTAAGGCACAGAACATTCATTTCATGCATTGAGGCATCAAACCAATAAAATCAAAATTCAAGTGACCTGACAATACAAAAGGAAATTACAAAAAACAAAACAATAATGCTGAACTTGAGGGGGGTCTGAAACTAAATAATAAGGATTAGTGTGACCAAAGTAAAAGAAAATGAGAACTTAAAACAGGGTAGCGTTGTCACAAACTGGCAACATTATGGTCGAGACAAGTGGTCAGTTGGTGAAACCCATTCAATCACCTTTGGAGAAACGCTGAGAGACTGCTGGTGAACGTTTTTTTATATGACAAGCAGTGGGAACAGAAAACAATGGCGATAATGGCAATGATCATGAGGAACTCAACTAAAAAGCAGGAACATTTGTCAAGAAACGAGGGAAAAAAGCTGCCGTTCCTACTTACAAGATTTATAAGAAAGGAGAATTTGGATAAAAGAGGCTGCAAGATAACAGAAATAGTGGAGAGAGACAAAATCAAAGCAGATCCAATATTTTGGGATCAATTCATACCAGGCATGAATTGTGTTTTTTTGTTCTCCTCAATACATGACTTTTGACCCATTACAACGCTTTAACATTAATCAGACATGGTAGACACGTGCAGGACACTACACCAAAAAGAGAACAATAAATGGATGAGCCAAATTTATTTTGAAATATCAAGTATGCTGTATGTGCTGTCACTGACTCCTCTAGAGATGATTTTACCAATACAATGACTGTATGAGGTCCTTAGCATATGGTTACAGTCTAAATGTAGTTTGCCAGGTTCAAATAGTTGGTAGATGTAAATGGATTAGAATCTGATGAGAATCTCATACCAGACCACTTCTAACCAAGCCCTCCACACAGAAAGGTACAAACAAGTTTCAGAGAAAATGGTAAAAAAAAAAAGAAAGGATATCCCAACGAAATACAGTAAAAAAATAACAGACACCAAAAACACAGATAACTGCACAAAAACACATACTAATGAATAGCAACAAAACACCCACCTGCCCATGCATATATGAAAATTCTATTAGCCATTGTCTCGCTTCTTACCAGTCATGCTGGGGTCTCGGCTGAGGCCGCTGTGGAGCTTACAGTGGACCAGTGCAGCATCAAAAAGCCACTGGCCAAACAGGTTGAGGATGCTGTTGACCTTTGGCCGTGCTGGGGCCGGAAGGGGCCGAGACTCCCAACTGCTCTGGTTGGGGCTGGAAAGCAGGGTGGGGGACGACGAAGTTTGCTGCTGCTGCTGCTGCTGCTGCTGGGATGCTTTGGTTGGTTGACTACCACTGCCCTGCAGGATGGGGAGGGATAGAGGAAGATATCTGATTAGGTTGTTACCTCGAGAATAGTGTAACTAACGGATCACACACAAAAAGATACTTTCTTGGGATTTGTCACATAAATTGAACAAAACAAATGGCAGGAGACACACAAGACACACACACACACACACACTAAATGAGACATGTGTCCTGTATTCTTCTATAAAAATCTTGGTTAGTATTAGCTTTATAGAGGCAACAAAAAGGTGTCACAAATGTATAAGATCTGTTCTGTCTGTAGATCAACTTCAAATCTCATACAACAATTAAAACAAAAATAGAGATCTAGACGTTTTCTAACTCTGCACTTATCATTTGTTATGACTGAATGCAAACTTGAACTTACAGTTGAACTCTTGCTTGCGGTTTTGGTGGCCACTGTATGCCGCTGCTTGCGACTGTGAGGGGGCGTGGTGTTGGTGATAGAGGGCGGCGGGGACATGCTCATTCTGTTGACTGGGGTTGGCGGGGCACTGTCAGCTCTAGGACGTGATATACCTGTTGACAGGAAAGTAAAATGAGCAAGAGAATAAAGTTTGTGTTTTTCCCTCCACAGCAGATGGAAAACACATTTCTGATTAGCCTCAGTAAACAACAAAAAGATCGTCATCCGGCCACTTTTCCAGTGGACAGAAAGTTTTATGGGTTAATTGAAATCATTTGAAGCCATTTTCCCCATTTCTACCGTTATGCGAGAGAGAAGAAAATAAGGTGGCTTCAGAATTGTGAGTTGATCATAGACAACATTAATTTGTAGACATGCAAGACAATGGTTAGATACGAATCAGCAATAATTGATATTCATCCATCTTGATTGACTTTTTGTGCCCGCAAGAGACCCCTTGTTGATGATCTTGTAGCTGAGTCTGAATGTCTGTGACATTCCGCTATATCAAGACTACCCCGAGCTGTTAATATCATCACCACCAATAAATAGACCGCTCCATCATATGCCCATCGCTCTATATGATGTATCAGCTGATGTCTGTACCATGAGAGAGCAGCACTGGACAAAAAGAGAACACCCTCTCCCGTACATCTCTCTTTTCAACAGAGACACCTACAGTGTAAAGAGAAAAACACACTGACACACCATTTCTATTCAAATGTACAAACAGGTACGTACTGACATTCTCCATCAAGATTTTACTCAGAAGTAGTGCCAAGAATAACAAGAAATGAATGCCGGTAATCAACCATTTAAATTATTCTTTTTAGCATGTTTTGACACTACAAATCAAATACGCTTTACCTTTTACAAACCTTTTCTAAACAATATTTTTGAATTTATTTTCCTACCTTCCAGCACCATTGGATTTCAATTCAGTATGATAATTAACCTTTAGCCACCTAAAATTTGCTTGAGATCACAATAAACACTATGTCTGTTTTTATTATCTCTTTTGTGTGTAATGCAGAAAACAATACAAAAGCAGGTAGCTGCCTAGAAGGTAGGAATAACACATTCAACATTATCACGCATTATCATGCATTGAAAAATGAGCTGTAATGCTAATATGTCTTGAAGTATCTTACTTCTAAAATGTGCTAAAACACATTCATTTAATTCTGAAATGTATTCCTCTGTTTGAACATTAACAAGTCAGTTCCTCTGAAATGTCCCATGACTGAGCTTTTCATTTTAATTAAGCATCCTCTTACCCAAGAAGGCATCCACTAGGCAGCTGATGCCCCTCATGGCCCTGAAGAAGATCTGGGGTAGCTGCTTCAAACAGGGATGCAGCACCACTTCATGAGGAATACCGCTGGAGTTGAGAAACTGTTCCTGAAACTTTGGAGTGGTGCTCACTATCGCAGGATTGCTCAGGTCGACTGGGTTGCTACAAACAAAACAGAGAAAGAAGAGAGAAGACAAATTTATGGATTGAGCAAAAAGCTTAAAGATGCAGCTCAAGCTTATTTGGATATAACCAATATCTGAATCTGCCATGGCTTGGAACACAGAGATGACTATATCATGATTATTTTTACATTCTCAACACATTTGAAACCAACCACAAAAGAAAAATGTGATGTGACTTTAAAGCTGGGGTAGGCAATTCATTTCATAACCATTTTTGTATTTGTTGTATTCTCTTTACATCCCGACAGTAATCAATAAATCAAATGCTCTGACACAAAAATGATTCGGTCCGAATGAAATGATTGGCTGGCCGACATGTCTGCTTACTTACCTACCTGAACCTACCTTACCATTTTCAGGTTCAAAATCTTATTTAGGGGTTGTTCCAGAACAGGTTTACATGGTTTCATTTTCAAAAAACACATTTTTTTCATGCTGCATCAACTGTGTTGAAGGCTTTGTTTTAGCTATGGAGTGATAAATCTTGTCTTTAAATGATCTTTGTTGGCAGTTGCACATGCACAGTTCCTAGTTAAGGACTACTAGCCAATCAGAAGCAGAGAAGGGCGGGTCAGTGTGAAGCCCGTAAACAGCTTCTGTTCAGCTGTACATGTTGCCGATCAGCTTAGCAACATGGACTGGAGCAAGAGTTTCAGAGCGGTGAGTTATTAATCTGTAACAAAAGTATCTTTCATCCATAAAGTTTTAACTGAGCTCCGTCTCTACATCACAGGAACAACTTTATGTCCACTGACTGCCTGGAGGGTAGCTAGTGTTTGGAAGGGAGAGGAGAGCTGTGTGCTGCAGCTCACTGTTTTTCCAATGGTGTTTTTGAGGGCGTGTCAGACTAGCCGCTTGGTGAGCGTTATATGAGGCGCATCTGCTTTCATCCCTGTGACGTCACAGGGATGAAAGGGAAGCGGCTAGACTACAAACGAGCTGTTTTCAGGCAGTTCAGAGCAGAGTTTTCTCTGGGAACTACCTACTCAAAAAAAAAGTAGGTCTCAAGGAAGGGGGGAGATTTTTTTCAGTTGTATACTTAAATCTAGTGGTCTCTTGCTAGTTCTCCAAAGGTGCCTATCCCAGCTTTAACATTTAAGGTTTCATGATGATGAGTATGAATGAATTTTCTAATGTTGGACCTTGGCTGCATTGCCAGCATGAGGAAGATGTTTTGGAGCAGGACCAAAGCATGAAAAATGCAAAGAAAGAAGGACAAAGGATGAATGCATGAATAGAAGAAGGAAGGACGCAAAGGATGAATTAAATCATAACAAGTGAGCAACAATCGAATTAGTGTTAAAGGAGACATTTTATAAAGGAAGGAAGTAGAGTATATAGAGGAAGAAGAAGGGAAATATTTGATGGTAAGAGAGTGATATGAGGTACTTCTTCATTTCCACTCTGTCCAACTTCTCTTACACATGTACGATCCTCTGTCTCAATTAGTTTCATATTTGAACCCAGAAAAATTAGGTTTTATGCACCTAAGCATGTGGAGAAAGCGGTACCACGTCTGTGCCACACAGTCATTGTCCATCTCTAAAGGAATCAGGTTGGCATCTTCATCAGGAACTTTAAAAGGTGGGAAGGATGGTCCGTGGGTAAAGCGCAAAAGCCTGGATTGTAGAAGTGAGACAGGAATGTACAGATGATCACACTCAGTAGAGATTACAGGCACTTTTCATTTATCCTAAAGTCATTATTACAACCACCAAAACATATGCTAACTGTCTAGTTCAAAATCAGTGTTGCTTCTCCCATCTGTGGGCACAGGAGTTAAACAGGTTAGACAAATCAAGTAACAAACTATCAATACTCTTATCAAACGACTCAATACTTACTCAATAATACAAGCATAAACAAAACTCACATTCAGTGACTAACTGTATGAAACCTTTTTCAGCATTAGTGTAAAGTTGAGTTGATGCTTTTCTCACCTGGAGGTCAGGGCGGAGGCCACTCTGCTCCACTGCTCTACAACAGGAGGGTGGTGTCTCCAGTTGGCCAGCATCTCCCTTGCTGTCTTCCAATATGGTGGTGTGGGAAAACAGCGGGCGCATGCCAGTAGCCACACCTCAAACAGCACTGCCATCAATTTCTCTGCCAGTTTCTCTGCCACCCCAACTGAAAGAGAGGAAAATGTTAGATTATTGAGATTAGACATCAGGGCTGCTCCATCATGGCAAAAATCATAATCGTGATTATTTTGGTCGTAATTGAAATCACAATTATTAATTGAACTTATAAAACTGAATGCTTAATTTTTTTAAATGATTATTCATTATGCAAAATAGCCCATGAAATCAGAAATTGTAATCATATATTTTTAACTTTAAACAGCATCTTAGAGCCAAGAGGAAGACAGCAACGCTGTGTGCAGAGCAGGTGAAGTATTTGGGCTGACGACACTTCGTTATGTTACAATGCCTTGGTGTTTTGCCCTATTCGTAATGATTATTAACTAAGTGAATACAAGTTGTGTAGGACAGGAAGGGAAATACCTCCAACCGTAGGCGGCGCAAGTAATGTGTCGTTGATACGAAGCAGGAAGAGCAGAAGCACCTCCCAGGTTTCCCTCACCATGGAAACGGACTCTCGTGCCAACTTCTGGACTGCAGTCAGGACCTGCTGGCAAAGCCTGATGTGATTCAGACTGTGCTGGTCAAGCCTAGAGGGAGTTTGAAATGATGGGACAGGGAGGAAATCAGAAAGAGAGAAGGAATCAGAGAGAAAGTGTAAAGAGAACAGCAGTAAGTGTGTAATGTGCAAAAACAAATATACAATATGCATTGAGTATACATTTAAATTTGAAAACTACAGCTAACGGGAGATAAAAGCTCGTTTGTGAACATTTCTGACATACCTTGGTACAAAGACGTTGTAGAGATGTTTAAGGATGGTCTGGACGTACATATTAGGCTCCTTCACCACAGGCTGAGGCATCGAGTCCCTGGGCGACACGAGGGCCATCATCCAGTCTGTGTACACATCCACACACAGCTTGACAGTGTCGCCCTCAAGGGGGAGGGTGAGTCCGTAGCACAGCACCTCCATGGTCCACTTCACCTGGGAAACAAACCATTCTCGTTCATTTATGTGAATGTTTTTGAGTTGCATTTCGATATGCAACATATTGCTGTTGATGAGTCCCGTATCAAACTGCACGACACAGAAACAATGACATATTTTCAACAGTGATGTATTCTGCAAGTGCTGCCATTCTTTTGATACAATACTGTACCTTTATGTCGAATGAGCACCCACAAAAGGTTTAGCACATTTGATTTAGTGTCTCATAATAAGGAAAGCTAATTGTTTAGGGTAAGATGATGGTAGCAATAACAATATACCGCCTTTCTCAGCCATGTTTTTGAGTTTCTTGCTAAATCAAAAACAGACTGAACATTCAAAGGCAAGTGATGAATGAAAACCAGATCGTCATTCTATAGTCAATGTTACATTTAAATATTAGTGTACACGTATCAAAGACAACAGTAAAGACAGGGGACATCCCAATTAGACTTCGGCAGTATCTATATAAGAATATTTGTTAAAGAAAAACTAAAAAAACTAAAAAGGAAACATAAAAGCTGAGCTGCTGGTGAAGTCATTGCAGCATGTATGACCATTTAGCCTACAATGCTGTGTATCTAATGTGCAGTTAGCCTACTTAGGCCTGCTGGGATTAAATACTTATGGCCTATAGAACAATTAATAAATAGGAAATCAGCACCCTCTCTCATAGGTTCTTCCTGAAGGACCCAATGACACTTGTTGCTGCTGCTTCAGATACCAACACATCAGTGGGCTGAACAAAGATTATGTGCACACAGCTTCTTCCGTGTTGACTAGCTCACCTATATCATTGGGACTAACCCCAAAATACTCCCAAAACAGGGACAGAGGCTTTTTTCTTGTTTACTAGTTGCTCCTTCTTGTGTGCATGTTAAGTGACTGAGCTTAAGAGAGCGAGCAGCAGGTGAATGCAGCAGAGAAGAGGAAAATGTAAGCAGTGGAGTTTAGCAGTAAATGTACAGTTAAGGTTACAGTTTGTCAGTGAATAAAGGCTTAGGCCAAGTACTATCCAAGATTTTTAGTACAGCTCAATATGACAGTTTCCTGCAATATTTTGTATAATTTCCTACAGTGTTTTGTGAAAGTAAAGTTCAAAGTAACAGCAGCACTTCTGATGCATGGTGAATCTGAGAAACATAGCTGACATTTTCTTAACCCAACGCAGCTCCTCTAACATCATGTCCTGCTGTCATATCATTAATTGAAACTCCAGGTTTGCAGTGAGCTCTGCTCTCTCACAAAGGTTTGTGTTAGCAGACCTTCCAGTGTTTTTATCAGATGGTTCTGATATGGTTCTGGTGTATGCGAAGCATACAAAGAAAAGGATCAGAAAGGATTTTAAAATTTATATTGTTTATCACTAAATATATAGTGTATGCTTCAGGGGCAGGAATTCGGAAACTGTGAGAATTTCGGGAATGATGAACGCCGGTGTCACACTATATCATGGTGTGAAATTTTTTTATTTTACATTATCACACTATGTAGGGATGGGGAAAAATTTATTCTTAGATGCATGGAGATGCGAACGTGTCGATTTACAAATGTCAAAAAACAATTTTCTAAATGTTAATTGATAACGTTAATATTAACAGAACAGAAAAGGTGGAACTCAGAAGTGCAGCGACTGGACAATCTGTGGTGCTACATAACAGAGAACGTTGTTCCCCCTATATTTGGCACATCGCTGCTGCTAAATGAATGAGCAATGCTACTAAAATTTCACAATCATTAGCATCAATGAGCAATTAATGTTTTCACTCGCACTGCGCAAGCATGGTAACATTCAACGGGTTGGCTAGCTTCCTCTCCTCATTCTTCAAAGGACATCTACGTGACAGGTGCTGTTAAGGCTCGTGCAGACCACACGACTTTCTTGTGACGGGAGTCTTGAAGTGGTTGTGGCATTCACACTACGTGACTGATCGGTGACAGGGGGTCACACGATACACGAGTTGACAATGGCTGTGTCACCCGACGCTGGTCTCCAAACCACGTTTTATCAAGAAAACACAAGTGAAATGCAAAACGGGAACCTCCACATGAAACAGCTGTTTGTCATTATAAAGACAGAAATTATAAAGACAAAGAATTTGGGTGAAAGAATGGATTAGCACACGCAGGTAGCAGGGATTGTCTGAGCTACAGAGAGAGCTGGAGGGGAGTAAAAAGATGTTTTGATGCGTCGTTGTGTAGTTCACACATAACGACCGGCGACCGCAGACACACCGCTGATTTACCCCGATCACAGCCCGACAGTCTCCGAGCTCTCCAACCAGCAAATCGGGCTAAAAATCGTGTAGTGTGAACTGCGCTTTAAAGGAGCAGAGTATGTCTTTTAAGAAACGGTGCGTAATGTGTGTGTGTTGCCAGTGTGTGAGTGAGACACTAAAATGTAATAAAAAAAATGCTAATATCATGTTATGACCCTACGGGTCGTGTGTTTGGGTTGGGTTGTGTGTTCCTTCTCCCTCTCAGTTAGTGGCCCTTCCGTCCCATGCCTTGGCTGCATGAGTGAGTGGCAGCAGGTGTGCCTGATCACCACTCAGTGCCTGGAGCATAAGAAGGCTTGGTTTTTTTCACAGCAGTCGGTCTGTTTCCCTTTCTACCTGTTGCGACCACACTGCAGACCAACAACTGTGAACGGGCCACTGCCAGCCCGTCAGCCCAGCGTACAGAGACAGCCCATTCCACCAGTGGGTTGAACACCAGCGTAGAGCTTCCGTGAGTCCAGAACAGTGTCTGGTCACCTCCCTCAGTGGAGAGAGGACTTTTCAGCGGTTCATTTAGTGTTGAACCCTGCTCCCTCAGTTACTTACCCTGTGGTTATTGTTGCCTTACCTTGTTGGCTCGCTGTCTCCTTTTGAGAGAGTAGTTTTGAATTGGTTTTCCTTTGTTGAATATTGAATAAATACGCTTTAGTTTGCACATAACCCTGACTTCCTGTCCTCTTTTTGCCCAGGTTTTTATTTCAAATATTGTTGCTCCTCCTCCCCCTGGACTTACCATCCGGAGGAATGTAACATAGCACAGTATGTCTTCTAGAAGTGCAGTTCATTTTGACAATATCTACACTGGTTGTCACAGTAATGACAGAGATACCGCTATGTAAAAATGAGGCGCCCTCTGAAAGCTGTGGGCAGGAGCCAGCAGTAGCATCACTACATGCAAAAATATCTTGACATTAATGTTTTTATTTCAGAGTTTCTAATCTAAACTTTCTCCCCAGCATAGTGATGGCGCCATCAAACACTGAGCTCTTGCAACCGGTGTGGTTACATCAAATGATGGACAGATGAGGCTGGTCACCCTTAAGCCATGTAAGAATATGTTTTGAAGCAGACAGGCTAGTGAGCTGGTAGCTTGGCAGACTACCAAGATGTTGAAATTATGTCAAATATTGCATAGTGCATGCACAGGCCTAAAGTACAACAGGGTGAATCTCTGTCTCACCTCCTTGTCTGTCTTGAGGATGTTCTCTGTAGCGACAGGGCTTACAGCTGTGCCCAGCGGCCTGACCACAGCATTTGCCACCTCCATGCCCACATTGGCAGGATAGGTGTGCAGAACACTGAGGTGGCCCTGGTCACTCTGCACCACCAACTGCAGCGAGCGCCACTCGGAGTACATGCTGCTGATGTCTACTTCACTCTACTCACACCTCCTGCCTCCACCTGCAGACACACAATTCCAATAGTCCACTTAATATGGCAAGTTATATAGGCTAGCACAAACAGTTGCGCTCTCTGTTGTGAGAATGCTTCTGCCAAAACTGTCAATGTTAACCCTACTAACAGAGAAACATAACGTAACACACCTCTTACAAAACGAGGTTCTTTTTGATAATTGAGCTGAGCTTGACAATTAAATGTTTCATCAACATAACGTTATGTTAGCAACGACAGAAAAAGTTTTTATATTAAAACAATCGTCATTTGGTGCATTGCATGCAAGACGACAAAACAGCGTATCATAAAATCTTGTGAAGAGTCTGAAGTCATGTTCATTGATTTAAGTTAAGCTAACGTTATAGTTTGAAAGTGAACAGGACCCATCATACCGTCCAGATAATGTTATGTGTTTGCTAACGTTGAAAGTAACTTCCATTATGTCCCCCCCCCCCACAGAAAACAAAATGTGTCAAGGCTAGCATTAACTTGATGTTACATAGCATATGTTAAATACTAGCTGGCTTGTATGCATGGTAAGCTTAACAGATCGATGAAGACGAGGATGAAACATACCAACCATTTGTATCTTAAACCTCGGGTCGATTACAAGCCGGAAAATCACAACCAGGAAACGGTTCTGAAAATGATTAGCGTGCTAACGTTAGCTAGCACTGACAATCAAAACATCTTCCTTATCTCGCTGATGACATTAGCTCAAGCTAGCTGCTGGCTGGCGTCTGTGTAACAATTCTGCTGCTCTGGATAAGACAAGTAATAGTCGCCAAGACATGCTAGCAGTTTGGCGTGCTACGCTATCAGTTATCTCAAACTACGTTAGTTGATCCGACGTTGCTAGCTAGCTTAGCTACTGTTCGCTTCGCTAGCCACTTCGTTGACATTAGCTGAGTAGACTGTCATTTCTGCTAGCTAATGTAGCTATCTTATACCTAACTTAGCAAAGATGCTAACGTTTGCTCGATAGATAAGTAATCCGGTGGTTTTCAAATTACCTGGACCAACTGGAAATGTTGTCATAACAAAGCTCTGAAACTCGCAGTTTGTGCTTTCTATGTTTCCTGGTCTACACCATAACTGCGTCCATCTTCGCAATGTCAAGGCTGGGTATTGCAGTTTGAAGGGCTAACGTTAACGGGAAACAGGATACGTAGATTGCCGCCCCCTACTGTGCAGCAACTGCACCAGACCTGATGCTACCTTCATGTGTTCTCTGGTGAACTCTCGCCTGCTCGAAATCATTCGTGGCGACCATTCAAGTGATTGTTTTTTCGTTTGAACCAAGTAAATAGGACAATGGTCAAAATACTTTTTGTCTACGTGTTAGCTTTACAATTCAATTCAAAGGGGGAAAAAGTTCTGAATAATTATAGGCTATGCTTTCATCTCTGGGTGGTTTGCTGGATGTCCAGGGGCTCTGAAGAAGTAGCCTAATGCTTTTCTAAATAAAACACTGAATTAAATAGAAGTTAGATTAGGCCTACTTTAGGTGAAACCTCTTGATAGGTTATGTACAAAAAATTTGCAAAAGGTTTGACCCTAGGTCCTCTGAAGAACAAAATGTTTTAAAGTCTGCAGCCTTGCTTGATTCTATTGGTGCTGTGGTCTTTAAGACAAAAATAATTCAACAAAGTCTAAACATTCTGCAAAAAAATGTCATTATTTCAAGATTTAGCCAGAAAAGACAAATAAACTACCAATGTTTATCAAAATGGTAACACACAGTTAATACACCAGCTGAATATGCTTTCACTCTTCTCTACTCTATAAAACTGTGACTGTGTGCTGTTATCACACTGTCCCTCTTTTAATTTATATCTTCCCTAAATAACTATAAGCGTTTGTAATAGATTAAATCAATTTTACATCATAGTGTTGAGTTAGATCTACAGATCTCAGTATATTTTGACAAAGCTAGACCACTCTCACATGAGAAATGGACAGGTTCATTGATAACACATGAGCTGGTATTCAATCCTGCTCGGTTTGGATAGGAAAGAAGGAAAGGAATGAAATACCTGACTACTTTTGTTTACAATATGTGCCATCCCAACACATCATACTGATTATATTCTGTAAATTATTCATATCGTTTACCAAATTAGACAAAACTTGAAAGTCAGTTAAAATGTTTCCCACGTTTTTGAAGAAATAATAAAGCAAACACATTTTTTATAGAAACTAGTGGTGTTTTTAATACTATTTTTACAAATTCACCTGAAAGTAGAACCTTGAAGGTACAGATCCATCATAAAGTGATTTAGAATTGCATTTGTAAAACATTGGGGGACTTGCGAGAGACATATTTTTAAAAGAATTGTCTAACTTGAAGCAGCCGATACTGACTTTTAGTGCCTAGTAACAGTCAAACTCTGAAAATGCTGGATCCTAGCTTCCCAATGTCTTTTTTTACTCCTCATGACTGGTAAACTGTAATTGACATGTAAAATCAGTGGAGTCCCCCTTTAGAAAAAGCTATTCTTCAGAACATCTACCTTTAATCTTAGGCCATGATTGTACTATAATAAAAAAAATACATAATTAGTATAAACAAAATTATATAAGGACTTTATTGCAAGCTCATGTTAAATTCCAATCGTGATCAACAAATATATCACAATACATATTCTCTGAGAGGATAACAGTAAACAGCTCTAAGTAAGTAAGAATGATTTCAGTAGGGGGCAGCAAAGACTGGCTTAAAACAGTCTTACAGTGTAAACAGCTTGTCTGTAAATACTGAATGCTATGAATTCTCATTCTTACATAATTCTTAATTAATAAATATCAATGATGGATCTACTGTATGTCCAGAGACCAATACAAGACTACTCTCAGTTACACACATTTGTATCATATGCAGCGTCTCCATAGCTTCAGGGCATGTGGCTGGTCTGTTTGTAATTTCTGAAAAGTTCAAAGTAATCTTGAAGATCCTGTTATTAGGGACACTATGTTAACATCCCCTTGTTGCCGTCCAGTGTGCACATACACATAGCATGTGTTGAAAGAGAAGTAATTTAAGTACAAGTTATAAGTATTCATTAGAAATGTAAATCAGATGTTAGCTAGATCTCAAAAAAATGTTGGGCATGAGGCCCACATATGGTGCAAAGCATTTCTCCGAAACAAGCAACATAAAACATCCAACATTCCCAGCATGCTTTGTTGTGTATCTGCAAAACAGCCCAAAGAAATATCTGTATCTTAAGTTTGCATCTTTAAATTGAAAGCATTATGCATTTACTACAGGTGTAAACCAAATAAGAAATAGAAATGGAAAGTGTTACAGATTGTTAGCAGTCAACGTGTGGCCATATTGTCCCAGACCACTCTTAAGTGTCTATGGCTTCCACATGAGTGTTCAGTAGCCAAACCACACATATTTCCTGGATGATGCTCAAAGAGGGGAGAGGCACGGGAAGGAATTATGGATGAAAGTCAACATTCTTCTTGCCATGGTCCCTCTGTCCCTCCATGTTTGGTAAGGTACATTTGCAATTCAGGCGTGCTATGACTGGTAGCCATATGCTAATCCATCTAAAGAGCAGAGAGAGAAAACAGCAAAGTCTTATGTTATGACTTTTCCTGTATCTATGAACACTACTATCAGACAACAAATGGAGTTAATCCACAGCTATTCATTCAATCCAACATAAATATGTTTCAGTTTAAAGGGTCTGTTCCCTCAAGTTATAAAAACACATACTACTTGTAGTATTATCTAGAAATGCAGTCAGATTTATTTATTTACAGATACTGAGATAACTGTCGCTGTGATAGAGGGGAATGAAATTGTATTTGTAGTGCTCACAGTAATGACAAATTAAATGTAGAAATTGTCATTTTAGGGGTTATTACTCCCTATCCCTATGATACTGTACCATTTAAGGCCTCAACTGAATGCTAAGCAGCAGGTGTGAGAATGGCATCAATATTCTCATGTTACTATCGACAAGAAATAACCATATTTCCCAAAATGTTGAACTTTTAAGTCTGAAGATGCTCCTTAAAAGGTAGGCTTGAGTCCAAAGTTTAAAAAAAATATCTGCCTACCAACAGCTCTAAAGCTCAGTAATAAAAAGTTGTATTTTATTTGTTTAATCCATATTGAAACAGAAATGTAAAAGCAAAGATGCGGTTTCAGAGGGAGTTATGTGGTGTAACTATTTCATGACTAATTATAGTTTATCCATACTCCAGTACTTCTGAGCAGCTGACAACAAGACTCTGGGAAGTCTGTTGTTTGTTGCTGTTCATCAATAAATAGTTACACCACCTCAGTCTCCCTAAAACCAAAAAGAAGATATGTTACTGTGTAACGAAGTGCATTTTAGAGGTGGATTTTAAATTTTAGAGAGAGAGCTAGCTGTTTTTCCTCCTTCCAGTTTTTATGCTAAGCTATGCTAACTGCAACATGGCTCTAGCTGTGTAGAAAATGCTGAACTCTGAAAGAAAGTGCCGCATGCCCTGTCACCACTCACGTGAATGAAACTGTGCCGTGCAACACAGTCCCTCTCCCCGGGCCGTCCGGTAAATGGGTGACACACACACTCTAGCCAATGGGGGGAGGTGTGTGAGGCGCGTTGACAGAGAGTCGGGCGGCAAATAGAGGGAGGAGCGCTGGCCAGGTACAGAGTTTTGCTGTCCCTCCCAGGTGAGCCAGTAACCCCTCAGACCGGGTACACTGCCCTTCCAATCGACCTGCACTGAGTCACTACCCACTGTGGTTAGCTGGAGGTCTGCCAGGGCAGGAGTCACTGGAAATGGAGACCACAGAGATGTTAGATTTCAAAAGGAAAGAGAATGACGTGAAGAGAGTATGAATGATACGGAGCAAAAAAAGTATAAGCTAAAGGAAAACAAATACTTTATAATAGATATATAATATTACTTGTACAGTACAAAATGTGTCTGATTAGCTCAAGCTCCTCTAGCAGCTCACAAATGCCCTTGGAGTAGTCAAAAGTGAATGGAATTGCTAGAAATGATCTGAAATGTAATACCCAGAGAGGATTTAACTGTGTAGGATTAGGATTAGTGTGCAGTAAATGGATCCTTGATGATCCAGTTTTACAGCATTTTTTTTCATGTGGCTCACCTTCCTGAGTACACACTTTGACAGACATGGCCCTCTCCTTGCCCGAAGCATGCAGAGCAGTAACAGTGACCAAGTAAGTGGTATCTGGTTGGAGGTCTCTGAGGAGCGTGGAGTTTTCCCTTCGATCCACTGTGACAGCGTGGAGCTTGCCCCTTGGCAAGCCAGAGTACTCGATGTAATAACTTGTGACCATCTCTGGCTGAAGAGGACCCCAACTCACCCGAACGCTGGTTTGCCCCGACTCAGAGACTGTTACCACAGCTGGGCTCAGAACTTCTGGAGTGTGGGGAGACAAGAAAAAAGAGAGTCAGTTTAAGATAATAAAGTAAATGAGGGTTGCAACCAATTATAATTTTCTCACTTCATTTTACGGGTCTGTAATTTATGATAACTATGACAAGAACAGATAGACGATAGAGACATGCCTCAATTGGTACACTTCCACTTAATTAATTCCAGGTCATTACTAGCATTACAAGTCTTTTAGTCAGCTGAACATGCAAAAAGTTGTCTACAGTCAAGTATACAATTCAACATATATGAAAAACAGTTTCCAATAATAGGTGAATATTTATTTTGATTTAAATTGAGCTTTCATATTTTTCACATTTTCAATTACTACCACAGTATTGGAAATTCTGACACATAAAATAAAAAGCTACCTTAGAAAATGACAAATAATGGTGAAAAATGGCCATAAAAAGTCAAGGGTGCCAGTTAGCTCACTGCTAGAGCACATGCCCCATGTACATAGGCTGAGTCCCCAGGTTCAAGTCCAACCCACGGCCATTTGCTGCATGTCATCCTCTCTCTCTCTCTCTCTCCTCCACATGTACTGTCTATCTCAACTGTCCTCTCATAAATAAAGGCTGAAAAAGCCCCCCACATATTGTAGCAAGTAGCAAAGTTATGAGCCAGTGTGTAAATGTGATTTCATCCAACCTGGCTTTGTTGTGAAGTTGACAGAGAGTTGGTTAAATGTTTGTCCTTCGGACTTCGGGATCAGTATGGCGGAATAGGTGGTGTCAGGCTTCAGGCCTGTTAGCTTGGCAGTGCTGGAATCTGCAGATTGGGTTTGTTTCTGGTATTCACCACCACCGGTGCTGGGACTGGTCCCAGGTCTCCAAACCCCTACTCCTCCCGTCAGAAGTGGACGAAAACGGATCTCATAGCTGCCCATCAAACCAGATAGAACAGGCCGCCACAGGAGCGTGGCAGAGTTGGAGGAGACGTCACGGACCTGGATTCGCTCAGCCCGGATAATCTCTGTTGGAGGCAGAATAAAGATGAATGAAGTTACTGTGTGCTCACTGGCATTAGTAACAAGTTATAATTGAATGCTAAAAATGTCTTGGCTTCAGACAGCCATCCACGTTGACAGCCAGACTTAGGTTAATGGATGCATTCTAAGACTTGAGACAACTTGAAATAGCAAACTCAATGAGTCCCTGCAAAAAATACCACAGAGGCATTGATATCTGCAATAGGATCTTCAGACACCCACCAAGGACTGGTGCATTTCCTCTTGTTGTACCTAAGCCTTATTTATACTATGCATTATGTCTTGCAGCTGCAGTACTAATAATTGCTGAGTGTGTCCCTTTGGAGTGTTGTGGCAGTTACCTAATCTGGCCAGGGAAGTGGGCGACATACATATATATATATATATACGCGCACACACACACATATGTATCATGTTTGGCATAGTGTTGGGAAGCAGAAAGAGAAGTTGAATCATTAATCCATTAATAGATCATCCTATCTCATTACAGCAACGCTTACACACTGAGACGCACTCACTGGCTTCCTATTTGGTCTCACTGTCTTTGGGAGCATGTGGGAGACGCACAGAGACATGTAATACATCTGTGTATGAGTAGCAGGCAACTAGTGCTATTGTAGCTGTTTGAATGAGGGTGTTCATGCTATAAAAAATGTCAGTGGTTTTTATAGGGACTATTGGTACTGGAAAGAGGTTTCACAGATTTATTATACAGACTAAACAGGATATTGGTTCTAGAAAGATAAGTTGCTGTTAAATTTAAATGTAATTTTTGAAAGCTTGGAGCTACATGAATGAAATCTTGAAATCTACATGAATGACACCTAAGCTGCTCACATTTCTGGTGAACTGTACATATCCGCTTGCATTTATTGTGGAATTGTTAGCAGAAAGTACATGCCATTACAGTAAGTTTAGTGCAAATAGGAATTAGGGATTTACATACACCATTTATTCTATTATTGATGTAAAAATATCAATATAGCCAGTGTAGCTTTAATAAATGGATACATCATTTATTATCAAGGAAACCATTTGGAATTGATGAATTACATTTGCATCAAATGTTGTAGTAAAAATACTAATTATGTTTATTTATTCTGTGTTTAAATGAGGAATTAATAATTATGTTTTAAAATTTACTTATTAAAATAAATTTAAACAAGATCAAATTAAAAGCCTCTAGTATGGCTTTTTAATATTCCATTGTGTCTGAAAATCTAATTCCATCTGACAAGTTGTCTTCTGCTTTAACATAGTTTCTATTTTGTTATTGCCTAAATAGATGGTTCTTTTTCTTTTAAAGACATCTCTCTAATAAAGAAATCTTTGTGTGTGTGTGTGTATCTGTTTGTATTGCTTTTTTTATTATGTCGAGCAGCGTTCATCCAAACGGCCTCGTACGTGGCGGGTGTGTTGCTGCAGTGGGAGGCGTCACATCGGCCCCTGTGATGGGACACTGCACTAGTGTAGGCAATATGCAAACCCACAAAGCAGTAAGAGCGGCTCTGATTGGCAGATACATCAGTAAACAAAATAACTAAAGGTAAAACTAAATTTTTATTTAATCATTACATTTTAAATAATTTGTTTTGATAATTAATCCGCCATTTAAAATGTGATTATTATTAAACACTGGAAAATCAATAATTACTTTGGCGTCTCACTGCAGCTCACCCTAAAAAATCACAAGTTAACCCATACCGTACTCACCAATGATGGCATCCCGCACGTCCTCTGTGATGATGCTCATATCATCGATGTCCACAAAGTACAAGTTGGTTTCTACAGGCGGGGTCACCACTTGCCTCAACACCTGATAGTTGCCATGCCCTGTGGAGACCACCAGCACAGCCACGCCCTCCTCCTGCAGCCTGGCCATTGGTCCAATTACATCGCCTGGTTTTACCCCATCCGTCAACCACACCAGCACTCTTGGGAGCCCCACCCTGGCCCCTCCCGCTGCTCCGGGTCTCAGCACCCACTCCTTTGCCATTCTCAGTGCCTCCACTGTGTTGGTGTCCCCCCTTAGAGGTTTGATGTTCCTCAATGCCCCCTGGAGGCCACTTTGGGTGCTGTGGGTGTCAAAGCCAAACTCGAGGCGGGGTCGCGTGCCCACCTGCAGGAGTCCTACCCTCACCTGGTCCTCTCCCAGTGAGAAGGGGAGCAGGAGCTCAGAAAGAAAGGCGAGCATGCGGGAGTGCTCATAGGAAGACACACTCCCTGAAGAATCCAATATGAAGAGGACGTCACCCTCGCAGCAGTTCAGCACTGTGAAAAAAGAAAGATAAAAGAAAAAATAAAGATCAATCCACTCAAAATCAGTTTTGATGCTGATATGGGAACTATACAACTCTCTCATTCCTTTTTTAATTCCTCAACTTTTTCCACAGGTCCCCTTTCATGATTCACTGACACACACACATTTGAAATCTCCCTCCCCTTCTCCCTCCACCTTCTTGGAACAACACAGCCACACAACTTTCATAGGACATTGTCATGAAAGCAGCAAAGAGTCGGAAGCAAGTAAGAAACAAGTAATTACAGTGAAGATAAAAAGAAATGAAAACAAACAGAGGAACTACAAAATGATGCTGGCACTATGATAACTTCAGAAGTGTGTGATGGATAAAAGGCATTCAAGGATTGAGCTAGAGACCAGATTTTTCCTCCCAACATTTTTCCATGTTTCGTAACAGAAGCAAAGTTAAAAGTGAATGCCAAGAGTGAAGCACATAGGAGGGAAAACAGTAGCTGCTGGGCATTAGTGGTAGAGGGAGCGGAGAAAGGAAGTGGGACAAGGGGGAAGGCGTTAAAAGGAGAGGAGTGATATTGTGGGGGGGGGGGTACTGGCAGTTCCATGTGAGAGACAAAGAGGAATGCTGAATGGCCATATACAGAGCAGCGAGAGCGAACATAAAAAGCAGCAGCAATTAGAGACAGAATCTAAAAGCAATATATAGTTGCAGTTAATTTTCAGGTTGTGCAGTAATCCAAGACAAAATGCCCACTGTTCAAATCTGAGAGCAAAGGTTAAGGAGAAATGATAAATAAAAGTGTGAGAGACGGCGAGCAGAAGACTTTTCTCTATACAAGTTCACTTTTTCAAAACTCATCACACAGTTTGTTTTTTACCGACGTACAGCTCAGCACAACCAAAATGCACTAATGCAATAACAAAAACACTTAACTCACAGTCAACTCTTGTTCTGAACACTTGTCTCCCAACACTAGCATTACAATTTACCATATCCCTGTATTTAAAGTATATTTTATTTATCTAATTAGCACAAGCCAAGATTCCATTGCAACAAATATAAGTGCACATGTATTACATGGAGTGTGCTGCCTTCCAGTGTAGTCTTCCACAGCTGTCATCAAGGAATCAAAAAAGACATTGTATGTGCATTGTATGATCCAGTAGAAGCATTTTTCCTTTTTTTATTTCTCTTTAGATGTAGATGTAGCAGAAGTCTAATTTACAGTATTTTTGTGCTACTTTAAGTATACACTTAACAGTTTAGAAAATAGAATGCAGACATGTGCAAAATGGAGAATGAATACACAGAGTTTTGGCGGTGGTCTGAGTGTGACAACAGTTAAAAGATGTGGTCGTTGAATGCATTTTGTGCCACAGCGATGAAAAGTGATCCACAGTTTAGTCCGCATTGATGTTGCTGTGCTGATCGTGCGGAGAAGAGTTTCAAAAAAGTAAACTCACTACTGAGAACTATGTGTTACCAATTCTAAAAATAAATAAATACAAACTATAATACATTTATTCATTTTTATTCATAATAATTCTGCAGTAACAGGCACAGACTCTACCACTCCAGCCTATGGAAACTTATTTTCTTTGGATGCCACTTTTTAAAAATATTTGAATGTTTAACGCGTGAGATGAGGTGTTGATAAGAATCGAAGGTGTTGAAAGCTGAGAAGTCAAACATGTACACACACACACACACACAGACGTGCATGCTCGCTGCCTTTCTCTCCATCAGCCTGAAGAATTCCTTACACATCTGTCTTGTTATTTGGACTTTGGAGCGAGGGGGCTGCCCTCTGCCTTTGTGCAGGTATGTTTTTATCGAAAAACCATATGCTGACGTCTGGAGACAGCTGCTTCACTGTTTATTTAGAGAGAAGACGTGTTTAAATGCAGCCTGCTGTTATCGTGCACATGATAAATAAGATTTAGTGGTGGACTATTTGCACTTGAGTGATGTGATGGTAAAAAAATGAAGCGTAAAACCGCACGTGGCCCCAGTAAAACACTATGGGAGAAGAGCAGGTCTTGGAGCCTGCTGAACATATAGCTACGTCAGACTTAAACTAAAACATGCACAATGAAGCTTGAACAATATAGGTTTTGTGGGCTGGGTATGCAGAAATGTAGCATAAATATGAGGGCCACAAAAGACACATTTAAGGATGTGGTACGCTGCAGAATTTCATGCTTGACAGCTTTCAAGGTTGGACTACAGAATAAGAATCATCAAACTTACAGCTATCCAATAGTATGGCAACATGTCCCTTTTCATTCTGTGGGTGTGGTGAACATTTCATTTATTCATTTAGCTGACGCTTTTATCCAAAGCAACTTACTATTGCTATGTATGTCAGAGGTCGCAAGCCTCTGTAGCAACGAGGGGTTAAGTGTCTTGCTCAGGGAGACATTGGTGCCTCAGAGTAGATTTGAACCCGGAAAGGCATTTGTCTCATCCACTGCGCTATCACCACCCCTTTAAACTCTTTATTATAGAAGGATGACAGTACTACCAGTTAGTGCACAATTCCTGTAAGCTGTACTGGTTCAGTCTCATCAGGTCCCTATTAATGGAAACAGCATCTCAATCACTGCTGTATGTTAAAGATCCCCTCCCTGACTAACTCGGCGGTGTCGTTACCACCAAGTTTAGCCTCTCAGACACTTCATGGTCATTAGCTTCACCACATGACCTGAGTTAATGCTACATCATATCTTGACCCTTAGTGAGATTTTTATCGTACATATTATTTAGTACACTATTTACTTTGTAGTGTAGATGTGTGAATCTAAAACCGCAGATCAGATCTCATCAGATTTCTTTTCTTTCAGTGGAGTATTACTTAGATGATTCAACAATTTCTCACTTAATCTGCGGACCTTGGAAACCACTGGTGTAATGCCAAGAGGTTTCATCAACAGACAATAATCTTGGAATTTAACCCTTTTTGGAGTGTAATATGGCAAGCACCTGAAGCCTTCCAAAGGATGCCTGGGATGGTCCCTGTGCTCCTCGTTTTGGGAACCACTGCCCCAGCCTGCGGGATTTCATCAACTGACAATTCAATACCTGGAGTCATGCCATTTCACTGAGAACACTTGCTGTAATATCAACCCCACCCTGATCCACCCTGGGCCCAAACAGTCCCGTCACCTCCTTGGCAGCATCAGTTTCTAATGGCAGAGTCACTGCATCTACATGCCACCAATGCTCACTTTATTTAAACTCACTTTATTATTAACTGGAGATAAAGTTGTGTCATGACTGAAATGTGGTCATTGTAGGTGGGCTACTTCACCTTCACCATGATGGCAAAATTGGTCCTGAAAATACAGATCTCATGTTACGTTTTATTACGTTTTTTACTCTTTCAGTCGTGGCCTCCACATCCATTTCTGGCACGTCTCTCTACTACAGTGCTATAAATGACACCATCAAATATGGATTACATTGGATCAGTGGTGTGCATAACCATCTGAGGCAGCTTACCTCCTTCAGGTGCGGGGCTCTGTGCAGTCGACGCCCGCAGGAGCAGACACAACAGCATCCATGTCAAAGACATCTCCATCACAATGGCTCTGAATTAACGTTAGTTCCTCCGAAGCAAATTATAACACAAAAGTTATGGGTGACTGAGTCAACCATATATCCGCCACAGCCCGGAGGAGCGCACTCCCAGTCAGTAAATCATAATCATTGATCACATCCAGCGTTTTTTATTTTGCTTCTCCTCTTTCTCCCGCGTTGAGCATGATCAATCTTAAGCTACACTCAAAACTTCAGTCCGAGTGCGTAACGTCTGTGTACTCCTCGTCATGGCAAAAGCGCTTCTCTTGCGCTCGGGACACCAATGTCAAGCATGCGAGAAGTAAATACGAGCTTCCCAAACAAATGTTTCAAAATAAAATCCTCTTGCTTGCTTAGGCTACTATCTTTTCTTAAAAAGAAAAAAACGCAACGTCAATATGGGCTGTCAAAATACACTCATGGACTTTGTCTCAGATGGACCAAGTTAGATTTTGTTTTATTTTAGTTGAGCCCATGGCTTTATGTATGTGTTATATTATTTTTGATGATTCATTAACATGAATGTCAGCAGGACGTTGTTGTCCAAAGCAACTTACGATTGCTATATATGTTAGAAGTCGCATGTCTCTGGACACATTGGTAGACGTCTTGCTCAGGGACAGGTTGGTAGATGTGTCACAGTAGAGAGTTGAACCCGTGTCTCTCACATCAAATGCATGTGTCTTACCCACTGCATCACCACCCCACGATTTAATGTTGTCCAGGTGGAGCCAATTTTAATGCTTTATAAAGTGTTTTCTAGTTTAGTTTTATAACAATATAGCATGTTAATTTATAGAATGCTTATGTATATTATCTTAAAAATACATTTTTAAATGTAGATTTTTGTCTTTATGTTATAGGTGCTCACTGGAGTTTTGAGTGTGCATCCATAAGGCCTAATAAACATACTGACTGCATTTCCTTCCTCATAAAACATTTTGCAATCATTTTTATTTTTCAAACCTGCATTATTTACAGTTTACCATACACGTACGTGCTAAGAATCGTCTTAGTTATTGCTGGGGTATTGCTGCATTTCTTGGCTGTTACTGCCACCCTATACAGCAACTTTGCCACAAGTGTAAAGAAACCCAGGACACAGAGACTTGATCACAAAAACACTGCTAAGAATGATGTCTAGTTATTGAAAATGGAACAACAGACAAATCAGATTAAGTCACGCTGAAATGGCTGACAAAAATATGCTTTTATTTTGAAGGTAAAGTTGCTTCAACTTTCCTTTGACTACTTCTGTCTGGCTTGACACATCTGGCTGTATTGTGTACCTCACTCCTCCCACCTCTCCAGTCTCCCCAGTAACTCAGAAAAGTAAATAGGGCTGTGTTCACCATCCAGGCGTCAACACCTTGGATCTGAGCCACAATTAGATTAGAGAAGTCTTCACTGTTACTTTATTAGAGGGGGTATAAATGGAGAACCCACTAAAAACCACATTACATTTTTGCAGGCAAGTCTTTAAAATTAGTCATAGGGAAGTATCATTAGTCTATGGGGAATTACAGAGGAGCATAAATTTATATATTTATAAAAATATCATATTTTTTCTGAATGATTTCTTTATATATTTTGTGCACATTCAGTTAGTCTACACAGTGCATCAATGTTTACCTTTAGACTAACTTATTTTCTGAATATTTGTAGTGGACTTTCAGGATTGTAACCCACCTGGGTTTCAGAGTTTCAGGAACCTCTGGTTTACAAGAAAGACCACAAATGCTTGTAGCATTCAAACCACAGGGACTGCATCTTTGAAATTACACAATACATAGTCCCAGCCCTCTCATGGATGAATTATTAGAATGAAGATTCTTTTCATTACTCAAAATTGGGCTAAAATTTAAATCTATTTATTTATTTTTACAAAATCCTGTTTTATTTTTTAAATTATGAATCTGTGGAACAAATGAGTAAAATGCCACACCTGACAATATGGAATATTATGTTTGTTATGACATGTTATGCTATGTATTTAAGCTCAGTAATTGAAAACTAACATTAAAACACACATTTAGGAACAAATGGTATTAATAGCTGCCCAGTAACATATTTGTATCCTCTTCACTTCATATTGAATTATATCAGTTACAACACATCAACATACCAAATGTAACAGTTTACATAGTTCTAGTTAAAACTGATATCTTTACAGTACTGAGTACTATACTATACTTGCAAAACTGCAAAGCAGTTAAAAGTTGCAATTTAATGCTGTAATTTGCACTTTTGCATTGTAATTTATGTCCATATATTTGTTTTATTATTGTAGAATTCAATTCATCACATTTTTGAAAAAAGTAAAATAGATATAATAGCAGGATGCAGAAATCAGACTTAATGCAATCTCACTCCATTGTTGCATGACATCCACATCCGTGGACAGTTGGTTTTTGCTTTAAAAAAACTACATTTTACTCCACCATGATATATTAACCCAAAATGGAGTTAAAATAACTGTCCACATTTGTGGACACCATGCATGAAAGGGCTAGAGTGGTCAACCAGTAAATAACATAAAATGAAGTAACATTTACATGCAGAAAGTGAAGTAAGTGGACAGCAAGGGCTGGATCTTCTGTGTGTGTGTGTGTGTGTGTGTGTGTGAGAGAGAGAGAGAGAGAGAGAGAGAGAGAGAGAGAGAAACAAAAAAGAAACAAAGGGAGTAGGAGGCATGAATGGATGTGAGAGGATGCAGCAATTCAAAGGTCTGGATTCCTCTGTGACACATCATGTGCAAATACTTTTTTTGTTCCAGACATTGACAATAAACACACCCTTCCCAATACACACACCTAGTAAATATACACTGCCACGCCAGTGTTGTAAGTAATTGTTAAGCATTATGATAGCTCTGTCTGACCTATATTTCATTGCAATCATCTATATAGAAAACTATGCAAAAATGGAAAATATACGACAGGTACAAGCAGTTTATTATACTTGTGGCTGGTGAGTCACCCTTTGTTCAGTTTATATGCATGTACAGTAATAAATTCGGTAGCCATGACAATTTAAGTCTGTGTCCGGTTTCTGAACATTTTGGTTTTATGCTCTGTTGCTAAAATGTAGCTCTGAAATCAAGTTCATCACGATCCATTTACACCCCGCTGCTACTGCACAACCGACATGCAACATTAATTTCTTTGTGGTTTGCCCCTTCAGGAATGAACAAGTTTTTACATTTGCCAAGTTTCATTTGTGCCCCCTTGAGTCCATGGTGCTGTTTGGACATTACTACAGTTGGGAGTTCTCTTCTGCTTTTTTTTTTACAGTCTAGTCAGTGAGCTGTAAATCAGTTACATACACACAGTATGCCCCCACCTGGAACAACTTGGCACTGGTGTGTGCGGGAGCTGTAAACAGCTGAACATGCATGTGCACAGAGCATGTTCCGGGTGCATATTCTTTGCATGAGCATGTGTACGCACATGAAGAAATTTCTGCGTGTATTTCATCATGTCAACCATTGCATGAGTGCAATGACAGATTCTATGCGTCTGACTGACCTGTGTCAAGCACACGAATTGCAGCTCGAGTTATTATTTGACACTGAGCTAAAATCCTCCCAACACAGTCTCATGTCAGCACACTGTCTCCATTCCCCCAATCAGTATGTCAGATGATGCGACCTGAGCAGTGATCTGTTTCTACTCATTTTCACATACCATCATAGTTCAGGTGGGAAGTCCTTTAAGAAGGAAGAAATGCAATAGTACGTCAAACGTGACCCTAGCTCTGGGCCAGGCAGCAGCAGAGGGAGTAAGAGGAATGGGAGGAGAAGCGAAAACAGAGAGATGTCATCAAGGCAATGGAAGAGTTTATGACATCTTGTTCATCACAACGTTGAGTAATAACAGAAAAAGAAAAACAGCAGATCTTTTGGGAGAGGGTTTGAGCTGCAAACATTCTTTATGCAGCCTGAGGTACAGCCTCTTATACAGTCTCTTGCAACTTTGGCCCATAATAACAGCCTTCTTGAAATTCCCCATTAAGATTTTGACTGCTTTGGGTTTGGCTACATATTGGAACGCCACTGTCAGTGGTTGAGTGAATTCCACAGATCTATATTTGCCAGTACTTTTCTCCTTCCTGCCAGTCTATGGTATTTGAGGTTTGGTTCATAGTAAACTATGGTTTTTGTGCAGAATTGAGGAATAAAAGCAGAAATGTTGCCTCTCGCTAAGTAAAAGAAACTGCTTCATAAAGAGATAAACGATGAAGGAGAGGCTAGATGAAACATGGATTAAGAAGAGAGAGCTTAGGGAGAGGAAGACGAGTGATGGAAAAGGGAGATGAGTCCAAGGGATGCTGGATAAGAGTAAACAAAATATTTAGCAGAATTTACATTTGGACCTTTCAGACAAGCAGCTCAAACACAGAGCCAAGAACGCTCTTTGCCTCCTGCTTAGTCAACTTTGACACAACACCTAAACAACAGTCATTAAACTAAAAATACAGACAGGGAAGTCTGTCAAAGGGACTTCCCATCACTGGGATGTCCAGAAGACCAGAAATGTGCAAAGTGTACACTGGCTTCCTGAGCCACACTGACACCTCCGGTTGTGCGTCAGTGGTACTTTCCTGCCTCCTCTGGTTAGCATCCTGTGTATATCCACAGTGGGTTTTGTCTTTTAAGCTGTGTCCAAGAAGGCATTTCCTAAGCTTTTAACTTATAGAGCCTTTTGTTTTGTATTAAACCCTGACATAAAGTGTATTGTTAAGGAACTCCAATCTGAGACACAAGTATTCAGAATAAAATGTTGGTTAGGTAAGGTGCTGCCTCGAGACGGAATTGTTTACATTCCCCTTTGTTCCAAGAACTCAAGACCTAAATGCGTCCAGGGAAATGCTCAATCTTTGCTTTTCCTAAACAAATATGACAAGTTACATTAAACACAAACAAATATCCAGTTCAAGGCAAGAGCACACTTTCACAGAATAAATCAGAGTGTATATTTATGTTTGGACAGAAGCACCCAAGTCTGCTCACTGTCCTGGAGTAAAACCTGGGTATACAGCTGGATCCATCTCTCTAGTAAGAACATCTGTTTTGCAATCATCGCCAGTCAGAGAGTCTCCACACTGGTGAGGCCAACACCCACTGCAAGTTTCCACAGTAAAATGTCACAGGCAGCCTCTGGTTCTGCCACACTGGGTCAACTGAGGTTCTCTGTATAGCGGGCTCTACTCCTCTTGAAAGGTCTGCTCAGATAATGGTCTTATTGTGTTGAGCGGGACATCATTTATCAATAGTGAATAAATGCACTTGTCTTTTTGGCTCAGTATGAACACAACCTGATCTTGGGCTATAACCTTTGAAAAGATGGCCGGCTGATAGCGCAGGTTAAAATTTACGATTACATCTACCACCCAAGAGCCCCATGATTTATGAAGAAGCTCACTGAAAGGACATTTTATGGGTAATTTAACACCACAGTAGGGTCTGCCTCCAGTGGCATGTGAGAAACCTCACCCCAATGAGCCTGAAGTTCTCTGAAATAGCTCTTCTGATTGTTTCCAAAATGTCAAAATAGAGTAACTCAGCACTGAGCTTTGTTGACCATAGTTCAGCAATATAAAATGGAAATTCCATTCACAACCTCAGTATTGCCCCCAAGTGCTCTCTTGCATTGTATGAAATGACTTCCATCCACTGCTCAATGAATCTCTAGAGAAATACTAGTCCCACTTATTCAGAAATCACACGAGAAAGGTCAGTGGTGGTGACTCATCACTTTAAAGAGTCCTCCGAGTGCTGCTTGCTGCACTAATGCAGCCTGTGGGAAGGAAGATGGTAGGCTACAGTTGGCTGGATGTAACCAGTATTTCTCACACACACAGACTACTACAATCCAGTACTGTGCTGTGTGTTGGTATTCACATCACAAGGACTCTAATAAATCCCCTTTCCTCTCTTTCCTGGCTCATGTTCTCTAGTCACATTTCTACCCATCCTTTAATTTCTTTCCATTCCTTCTCTAATCATCATCCTCCTTCATGTTTTTACTTACTATATACTACTACTACTATAATACTGCAGGCCTATCAGTGGCCTTTCTTTTTTTCACCCTCTTCCATTCTGCTGGTTCTCCAAAGTGTTTTGGCCATATTGGATAGCAGCTGGATTCTCCATTCTCTCCTCCCTTTGTGATTTCTCGCCCTCTTTTGTGCTCCTCACCCCGCACACTCCTTCCTCTGCAGTCCCAGCTGCCTTCCACCCTTAGTAACACTCCTGCACACTGTACAAACACAAAGACACAAGCACGCACATGAGCCCTCACATGTACACTGACGGTGGTGCACACATATGCATGCATCACCAGTATAAACGCACGTGGGTTGATGCATACACACATACACACACACACACACACACACACACACACACACACACACACACACACACACACAAAAGATGTAGCTTAAGTCACTTTTTTGGTATGTCTGAAGGTTTAACAGAGCTGAGCTGTGTTGTAATTACAAGTGCATCCGCAGCTGAATCTGTTAGGGCAGGTTGAGTTGGGGGAGGACCTGGCAACCTATCAAAGCCATCAGGGAGGAAAACCACCCCTCTCTTGTATCTGCTTGCTCTAAAGTAGTGCACAAATAGTGTGCACACAAAATGCTCATATATTGTTCAAAAGCTATAATCTCCCTACCTCGGGCCAGGATTAACTGAGGGGTTGCAACTCTGTGGTTCAAACTTTTACTCAAACACCTCACCAGGTGTGATGAACATCCCAGCCCCCTTTAATGACAGATGGGTGACAGCCTTGCTGTCTGACCCATCCTGTCTATTAACACAATCACCTGTCATTCACATCCGCTGCCTCCCCACTTAAGTCTGTGCCTTTCACTTCCAGGCACATTCTGCGCACGCTCAAAGTTTCTGCTTCTCCTTATTACTAGTTTCCCACTTCCTGCTCTTTCTTTTGACTGTACACACACATAACACGCCCACACAGGTCATACAGTCCACTCTGTCTCAGTTTCACTCCCCTCCTGTTGAGTGCCAAGGTGACGGAACCCAGAAGAAACCTGACATTGTCTGTTGGAGTTATGGTATGGGGGAGACAGGGGGAGGGTGGTGGGGTGCGTTGTGTTTGAACTTGTCTGGCGCAAGCTCTGCCTGTCTAACAGTCTGCTGTTCAATGAGTAATCCATTGTAAGAGTGAGCACAAACACAGTGTGTCTGTGTGAGTGTGTCAAACACATAACTATGTGTGACATAGCTCAAGTACAAGAAGGAATAGGAGATTTAGCCCAAGGGAGATTGATGGGTGATGTGGGACACGAGGAGGCTCCTGGTTAGGTGAAAGTGTTGATAAAGCTTCTGTGGTTGAAATCAGTACCAAAAATTCATCAAGTCAAAGCTTCACACAACTTATTTAATAATGTCCAACTCCAGTGTCTCTAGGCTCTAGGGATGGCAATGTCAGTCTGTCGGCTGGTCCACCACTTTGGTGCAGGCGAAACATCTCAGAAACTGTTGGATGGATTGGCATGAAATATGGCACATGCACCTCAGGTTGAATTGTAATCATTTCGCTCATCATTTTGCTGATCCTCTGACTTTCATCTCCATTATTAGCTCTTCATTTCAATGAAAAAATACAGACCAAATACCTGAAATAACAAAATAGGTCGACTGTCAGTGACTCCAAAAAACGAACCCGAAAACGACACATATGACCATTGGAAAGTTCCAGTCCAGTGACAGGTGTACTGAATCTTAAAGCATACCAGTCTCTCAGTGCTGGTATTTGATGCAGAAGGTTTAACGAACTCCAATGCAACCCACCCGCATTAAGAGCAGCACTATACAGAGCCAACAGTCAAGTTGACTTAGGCCTATTTAAAATTTTTATTTACATAACGTACGTAACATATTTATTTCAACCCAACCATGATCTTTTCCTAAACCTAACCAAATAGCGATCATTTAACAATGTTAACCACAACTTTCATACATGCATTTCATACAGACGCTGAAAGGTAACTTGTGCGTCAAACACCGATGCCACAACCTACAATGAGAACGTGTTTGGCAACCTCCCAATTTTCCCGTGACACTCCTTCCATATTTCTCCCAATTTATGACAAATCTTTCCAAACTTTTTGTCCTTTTCATTACCACAACCTGTTTATATATATATGTATAACGTTACTACGTCACTTGACCTAAGTAACGAAAGTCAACTACGTAATGTTATTTAACTTAACACTTTAAATAATTACAAACTGACTTTGTTTTACATGGGATTTGAACACCATTACCCTGGATGAAGGTCCTTACTTTATTGGACCCATCTATCCTCCTCTTTACATGCACTTTGTCGCTCTTTATACTAAATCACCTGACTTCATCTACAATAAACCCGTGTCTGGGGTGTTTTCAGACTGTTAAATCAGCTTATTATGACTTATTATTGGTCATAATAAGCTGCTTGAACAATTGACTTGAACAAAGGTGTTTTTTCTGTTGAGGACAGGCTGCTAGCATGGCTGTAGACTCTTCTTATTTCATTTTGAAGTCTGGGATGCGACATTACAACTTACTTTCTGAACTCTTGGGCTTTTTCTTAGCTACTGAAAAGTTGATCTTTGGAAGATGGCAACAGCAATGTGTATTTTTGTGTTGAACTGAATAAGTGAAATATCTTGTGGTGCATTTGAAGCCACTACTGATACTGTAAGAATGTCAGAGAACCAGAAGAAAACAATCATGGAAACAGTTTCAGGGTTTGAAAATATTCCCGTTTTCAGATCCATGTCCACCTCTTATGGCTAGATGATGAAAAGGAAGAAAATATCTGGAAGGATACATGTAGTTAGAGGGGGTTCAAAGTATGAATTGATGAGTTAAAGCCACTATGTCATAATATTTATGTGATTAGATGAATTTTCAAATAATTCTGATGGCGTATGTTTTCCACTGGGGGTATTTTTTGCTTTAGAAAGTGTCTAAAACAATTAATTGATTATTAAAATAGTAGCAAATTTTTTCTTTTTCAATGAACTTATCAATTAATTGTTGCAGCTCTAAAGTTAAGTTTGGTGTAAAGATTTTTTTTCAGTGTTGCAGCCTGCTTAATATTTAGTCATTTAAATACTGTTGAAGTGTGATCATACATTTAAAGGGGGTTATTTAAATGCCACCACAGCAACACAAACTAAAGGCAATGTGCTGATAACAGCAGAAATGTTTACCAAGGATGTTGAACACATGTGTACCAGGAGTTCACTTCATATTATCTCACCTTTTCAACACTCGAGGTTTGCAGACTGGGCTTTTATTTTCTCTGTTCACAAGTCTAGGCAAGCTTGACAGATCAAGCATTTGAAAGGAAATCTCATATGAGTCTTATATGGGTGCAACAATTCTTCACTCACAATGCCTCTTATCTGTATATCATCAGTAATTACTTGTATATATTATACTTGCTGTGTTTAATGTAGAAATCATTATTCATACTATGCATGAAAAAGATTTCTAAATAAAAACTAATGTATATCATTTTTAATCAAGCTGTGGCTTTGCTACGCATAAAGTCTTGTTTATGATCCACTAGAGACTGTTCAGTAGGCTGTATAAACAGGATGCCTTTCAGACAAACACAGCACACATAGGTACAAGGCCAGGATATTATTTTGACAAAGTAACCACACTGAGACAATCACAACACAAAGACCTGGTGGAAGTTTAATCCGCCCATGCACACTTTTCCGGTATATGCTTTGCTCTCTTGTCAGAGTTCAGACTGGGAATCATAAAGGGAGATGATGCCAAGTATATTAAATTAAATTGGAGCTGATGTAAGCAGATGGGAAGGGAATGGGAGAGGAAACAGTCGGAAAATACCCCAGTCTGAAAATACCCAACATAAAGTCAGAGACCAGGAGAACAGTGGCGAGAGAGTGTATTTTAAAAGGATCTGTGCTCTGTATGTAAGGAAATAAAGAGTTTGGGGGATAAATAGAATGATAAAATGATAAACATACAGGTTGAAGCGCAATAGCTCTCGCTTAAAGAAATCATTGACATGCATTGAATCAGACTATGTTAAAATACACTTAACCCGCGTTCTTGGATAATCATATTCTTATACTGTCAGATATCATCACTGATGATAAATACATTATTTTCTATAATATACTATACTATACCACACATATTGTTCTGTACTATACTGTATGGTACTTCACTATACTGCACACTACATAAGCCTACTGAACTCAGTAATGATGAGTTCCCTACAGGACTGCCTGACTGGGATAAAAAAGTGCCACATCGTATCACAAAACAAATACTGCCATCTACTGGTTACCTGTCACAACAACATATCAAGCCTGATGAAAGAAATCTTGGTGTCCTGTTTGAAAGCAATGTGTTTTGAGCACTATATCTCAAAGCCTGTTCAATAGTGTTTCATGTCAGAAATATGTCCAGTAAAAGATCACTTTTTAATATTTGAGATGCAGAAACTGTTGTACATGCTTTTATTTCTTCTCTTCTTCTCTCTTCATGCCTTGATCATTGCAACAGCCTCTGTTCTTGTCTTAATTTAAAAAACTTAAAAAATGACAACAAACTGTACAGAACTCAGCTCATAGGCTTATTAATTTGAGCTGCCTTTTTATTTT